>NW_006408580.1:17061923-17069293 GCF_000296735.1 Chrysochloris asiatica | reverse complement strand
GTCTTTAGTGTTTAGTGTATCAAATCTGTTCTTCAGGTGATCTCTAAATTCAGGTAGGATATATTCAAGATCATATTTTGGCTCTCGTGGACTTGTTTTCATTTTCTTCAACTTCAGCTTGAATTTGCATATGAGTAATTGATAGTCTGTTCCACAGTCTGCCCCTGGACTTGTTTTGACTAATGATGTGAAGCTTTTCCATTGTCTCTTTCCACAGATGTAGTCAATTTGATTTCTATGTATTCCATCTGGTGAGGTCCAGGTGTATAGTCATCTCTTATGCTGTCTGAAGATGGTATTTGAAATGAACAAATCATTGATTTTTTAGAATTCTATCGATCGTTCTCCAGCATCATTTCTATCACCAAGGCAGTATTTTCCAACTACTGATCCTTCCTCTTTGCGTCCAACCTTTGCATTCCAATCACCAATAATGATCTATATATCTTGATTGCATGTTTGATCAATTTCAGATTGAAGACATTGGTAGAATTCTTCTATTTCATCCTCACTGGCTTTAGTGGTTGGTGTGTACCTTTGAATAATAGTGGTACTAACTGGGCTTCCCTGTAGGTGCATGGGTATTAGCCTATCACAGACAACATTGTACCTCATGATTGATCTGGATGTGTTCTTCTTGACAATGAATGCAACACCATTCCTCTTAAATTTGTCATTTCCCAGCATAGTATCCCTTGTGGTTATCAGATTCAAAATGGCCAATACCAGTGCATTTCAACTTACTAATGCCTAATATATCAATTAAGATTTCCCGAAGCTATGCCACGATTTTATAATTATATTTTGCAATAATATTTATAAATTTATACCCATTTTTATAGTGTCATTTTATAGTTTAAAATTTTGAATCGACTCTTAAAATGAATCATTATTGTATTATTTAAAACTTTAAATTGTTGTGTATTCAGGAATAAAGATGCCTAAAACTTTGTACCAAACAAAATTACAATATATTTCCTAGTAATTTTTTTTAAAACTGTCTTCAGGTAATTGCAAGAGCTCTAAAAGGATCAAATAAGTAATTACTTTCCATAGGACCCCCTGTTTAGTAGCAATAATCTATAAATTTAAGGCAGTTTCAGCTCATAGGTTTTACCAAACTGTGAGCTGCAGCCTTTGAACTGCTGATTATTTATGCTGTTGATGAGAATGTGTGAAGCAAGTCAGTAAAGAGATAGTATAAAATAATCTGAGTAGGATTTGTGGCAAACAGGGAAATGTAAAAAAAAAAAAAAAAAAAAAAAAAAAAAAGAGGTTTTCATAAAGAATTTTAAAACCAGTGATTGATTTTTAAGGTGAATTTTAGGGTGAACTACTGTCTTATAGTTCAGTAGTGTCTAATGATCTGATGTCTTGATTATTCACAGTTGCTTGTCTTTTCCTTTTTATCTTATCCCTTTGCTTGCCCCCAGCCACAGATTCTATAAAATCAACCCTATAATTTCTACAGTCTTTTCTCTATCACATATAAATGAAATCTATATCCAAAGAATATATTTGTGCAAGCACAGCATATTTACTTTTTTTTCCAATCTACCAGTTTGTTTCTATTCAAGATGAGTAAAAGTATGGTTATTTATCTATCTCCTGTACTTTTAATAAATGGATGGATAACCAAAGGAAAGGCCCAACTGCTTTGTTTTGCAAATGCTGACAATAATTGGATTTGCTTGCCATCATAATTTGTTAGGAAACACAGAATGATATAACAGATCTTCTTTTGTTGGTGGAGAAAATGATGTTCTTAAAATAATGATTTAATTTGGGAAAGAAAGTAATGCTTAAACATTAATTGAGCAGAAGTGTGAAAGAAGCCAATAATATGGAAGCACTAATGTTAAACCAGTTCGTATTTTCTCCTTCTTCTCTTAGGTTTGCTGAATTCTTATTTACCGAGGAATTCAAGGCTGGGTCTCGAGTCCTTGAAAGTATATACAGCTTGTATGAAGGCTTCTCTGGGACAGTGTGCTTTCTGATTGATCTGCTGCAACCCAGTCAGGCTGAGTTCCCCCTCTTCAGTGTGTTTGTTTAGAAGGGCTCACCTTCCATTGTGGCTCTGCAGAAGGCCCCTGATATTGTCTGAGCCTACCTGAGGCAGTTTCCACATAAACCACATTCAATGGGATCACAGCCATGAGCCTTAACATTGCTGCCAGGAGAAAAGGAACAGGCAGGTGAAGTCTACTTGATATCAGACTTGAGAGAGCACAATTTAAGGATCTGAAGAATAAAAACACCATCACTCTTGTAAAGACCCTAGAAACTCAAAATTTTAGGGAATAAATGTTAAATCAGAGGTGAGGGGCAAAAGGGGAAAAAAACAGATCTGTTTTTCAGGTATGGCAGAAAAAAAAATCTGAAGTATTGACTATGGCAATAAACTATCAATCCATTTGAAATTAGAGAGAAAATTTAACTATTGGTGGGTGCCCTCCTCCCCTAAATTCAAAAATAAAAACAATTGAAAACTAAATTGTTTGCTCAATTCAAAACTATTAGGAGGGATGAAGTGTCAGTTTGTTGAAGGAAGTAAAATAAAACTCTTGATTGCCCTAAACAGTTCCTTATTGAAATTCATGGTTTTTGTTCACTCATAGAGGTGGTTGCATGTGGATATCTATTTTTTATCATTACTCTGGGCACTTTAAAGAAATTGTATCATAATTTGGTTGGAACCATGAAGTTTGAAATGTCTTTAGTCCTTAGAACATCTCTTTTCCTGGTTCTTTTCTAGTTCATAAAACTCAATTCAAATAGTAAATATCATAAACTAGCAAATACTGTAGAACGTGTTGTTGTCAAGTGTTTTTCTCAATTTGAAATGTGAACCGTATGTACTGCTGTTTATTGTTAGTACTTCTTAAAATGTCTTTATGTATGTTGTCCCTGTTAGGCTATTAGCTGAAATGTAAAATATAGTCTTGGTAAAAATCACTCATTTCAAACATCATGGTAACCACTACAAAGACACCATTTCTGCATTTAATGGAATAGTGTGACCCCTGGAACAGGCAGAGAAAGGGATCAATGGTTGTGGAAATAACATTTCTAAATTATACACTTTTAGCGTAAAAAATGAGTGACCTCTCTGGCTGATCACCTTACCTTACAAGACACAGAGTCCACTAGAAATTGAGTACAATATCCATTGAGTCAGATTGTCATATCAAATGCATCTCTGTTGTAAACATATGTAAGTTGTAAAACTACTTCAAGTAAACAATGGTTTTCAGAACACTGTGGGAACATCATCACTTTAATACTCAGAACATAGCTTTTTCCTTTTTTTAGAATTTAGGCAGTGGAATTTTACATATCAGAATATAATAGATAATAGTTTTAAATTTATCCCCAGGTAAAACCAAACACTTTTTCTTTAGTTCAGTGGATCCTAACTCAAACAATAGTTGGACTTTGGGATAACTTGGGAAATTCTATGTTGCCTGAAAATGTCTTTTGTGTATGTACTGGTGTTTGTATGTGATATGTAGTCTCTTATTTCTGGAAATTTCACTAAATGATGAAAGGACTCCATGACCCAAGAAAGGTAAGAACTGTTTTTAACATATTCTATGACTCTGTATGTCTACATTCATCAGAACAACCTAGGACAAAATGGTTTTGAAATCACATACTTTTTCAGATTATTGTTCCATTCATATTTTCACTTCCTCAGACACAAATGGAGTCCTGGTGTGGTGCTGTAGGATAAGCACTGGACTGTCAGCTATAAAGTTGGCAGTTCAAACCCACCAGCTGCTAGTCAGGAACCCTATGTAGAATTGCTATGAGTTGAATCTGACTGTATGACATTTAACAACAACAGACAGAAACATATAAAATTGGCCTCAATTGTTTAGTTTAGAGACGACTCAGTTTGGGGACAATATCACATAAATAGCTTTCAGATGACTCCCAAAAATGGGTTCTAGAAGTTCTTTCAAAGCCAAGTATCTCTTAGAAACACTTTAGGCAAAATACCTCCTACAAAGTAATCTCTTTTTGAAATGCTAGTAATAATCTGCTTTTCACCATCTGGTTTCAAATTAATATCACTTGATGCCTATACACTGAAGATTGTAACCATATAATGGTATATTGTATAACCATACAATAAACAGGGTTTATGAAACACATGCTTTTTTTATCATCCCATAATTCCCTGAGGTGTGTTAGATCCAAAGTCTCACAGCTATTAAGGGACAGAACTAAGAGTCAACCTGAGGGTTTTATTTTCTAAGTATATTTACTCAGTATTCTAAACTAGAATCTGGTGATAAAGTCATAAACCAAGAAACTAGAAGCCTTCTGTCTGTTTGCTGATCCTTCCATCATTTATCCTTGATATTTACACCAGAAAGCACTAGAAAGGAGCGCTTGACAGCTAACCTAAAGGCTGACTTGAATCCATTCATTGGCTCTCTGGGAAAAAGACATGGCAATCTGCTTCTGTAAAGATTACAGCCAGGAAATCCCTATAGGGCAGTTCTACTGTCACATGGGGTCACTAGGAGTCAAAAATGACTAGAAGGAACCTAACAGTAACAAAACACTGGAAATGATAATACAACTTTCAGCATATCACAGCTTCATTTCTAGGAACTACAAAAAAACTGAACGTCCTTCCTGATCACCTGTCCTTTTTTATAACTAATTGGGTGACCATGACTCTGTGATGAATGTTGCAAAAATGCAACCCTTTCGTGTGTCAAATCCATGCAAGTTATATGGTTCAGTGCTCACTTTATGAAAGGATACCTCAATGAATTAGAAACAAGAGTAAGCTTTTTTATTTCTTCAACATGTTCTTGAAATTACTATTTTCTAATAGGTTTGGGATGATCCTCTTCTGTATTGTTTTCCCAAGAAGTTGTTGTTGTTAAGTACTGAGGAGCGACTAGTGAATTTAAAACTCCAACCTTGAGGTTCAAATTGATCTTTTGGTCCAGGGCATCATCCTGCAGCACCACATCAGGACTCCCTCCTAATAAGAGGTGGGGGGGGGGGCGCACGGGGAGCGGGTGGAAAAAAACATTAATTTTACTGTAAAAAAGTATGACGTGTCACTTCTTATTTAATTAACCAAGGTATTTCCCTCTATGTAGTAACATTCATTTTTTAACAGTACTTCAACATACTGTCTTTTATAGACCTTGGGGAACATTTTTACCACTATAGTATAACTTTGGAGATGCTGGGTGGTATAAATGGGGTAACAGCCCCAACTTCTAACCAAAACGTTGGAGCTTCTAACCAAAAGGTTGGAAATGTGGTTAAGTCCACCTTAGGGGCACCTGATCGTGTACTACCAATACACCAGTCATTGAAAATCCTATGTAGCCCGAGTTTACCCTGATACACTACACATGGGGTTGTCCTGAGTCAGAGTTGACTCCTTCATAGGGATTTTAATATCATTATATGTACCACAAGCAATTATGAAACCTGCGGGAAAGAGCAGAAAGGTTTGAGTCTACATTGAGAGTCTCTCTACAATGGTAAGATTGCATTCTATTTTGAGAACAAGGAGATTTGTAAATTATTAGAATTCTACACGATTTTGTTTCATTAATGTCATTACAGACTTCTCTTCCACACTCCCCTGTAAATGTTGTACATCTTTATTTTACCCAACCCCTTTGCATTAAAAAAGAAAAGAAAAGAAAAGAAAACCAGACCATGCATAATTTTGTTCTTTTTGTTGTTGTTTTTAAATGAATGTAATAGTTTATAAGAAAAAAGGAGGCTATCGTCTCTTCTCTTGCCCTGGTCCTCCACGCACAATACTAAGAAAGAAGGGGGAGACGTTTAATGGTGGTGGAAGTCTGTGAGTCAGCAGTTTGCTGGGACTTCCTGTTTGTTTCCTGTTGGGTTTATCTTAGTTAGTGTAGGAAGTAGTCTGTAAACATCTTTATTTGTGTATGTGTGTGAGAGACAGAAAGCCATAGAAAGCTAGCATGACATGAAATAAAGTCCTATATATTTTATTGGCTATATCTGGGTGAAGGGATATATGCAAGGATGAATTGATTAATGAGTACATATTAATTGGGTGCTAATTTCTCTCTCATAAATTAGCACATAATTAATGATGGCCCTAGTCACATTTCCAGTTGTTGCTCTGAAACATTTGTTTTCATGAAAACTTCGGCCTGGTTAAGTCCTTTAGTAACTATTTGTAGAAGATAAGAGTTACGAGTTTTACAAATAGAGCAGCAGTGTCTAAGAGAAACAAAATACAAGCCACATATGCCATTTAACAATTTTCCAGTAGCCACATTAAGAAAAGGAAAGAGAAAAACTTGAAACTCATCGTATTTTAACTAAGATATTCAAAATACCATTTCAACCTATAATTCAAATAAAAATATTAATGGGCTATTTCACACTTTTTTTGTGTTCAGATGCTAAAATACAGTGTGCTATCTTATACTTACTGCATATCTCACATTGTACTAGCCACATTTCCATTGCGTAATGGTCACATGCAGGTTAGATTCTGTGTTAAACAGCACAGAGACATCCCACTCCTATTCCACAGCACTGAGAAGTTCTTCCTACAGCATAGATAAGCTCTGGTGGTGTAGTGGCTAAAGTGTTCGGCTGGTAACCGAAAAGTTGTCAGTTCGAATCCACCAGGTGCTCTATGGAAGAACAAGTGTTAGTCTGCTCCTTTAAAGATTACAGCCTTGGAAACCCTATGAGGCAGTTCTAATCTGAGTGACTATGAGTCAGAATCATGACAACATATAAGGACATACACATGAGAGACCTTCAAAAAGTTAGAGGAAAATGGAATGAAAAGAAAATGGAATTTTTCCAATAACTTTTTGAATCCTCATTTTATATGTATGTGTATATATACAGACACACATAATGTATACATATATATTATTGTTGTAGTTGTTAAGTATATATATTTATATACAAAAATCCTCACCACTGGACCAATAAACAACATTCTTATCAACGGAGAAGAGATTGAAGTTGTCAAGGACTTCATTCTTCTTGGATCAGCTATCAACATTCGCAGAAGCAGCAGTCAAGAGATCAGACGACGCATTGCATTAGGCAAATCTGCTGCACAGGAACTTTTTAAAGTGTTGAAGAGCAGAGATGTCAGCTTGAGGACTAAGGTACGCCTGACCCAAGCTGTGGTATTTTCAACAACCTCATATGGATGCGAAAGCTGGACAGTGAATAAGGAAGATCATAGAAGAATTGATGCCTTTTGAATTGTGGTGTTGGAGGAGAATACTAAAAGTTCCATGGACTGCCAAAAGAACCAATAGATCTGTTTTGGAAGAAGTGCAGCCAGAGTGCTCCTTGGAAGCCAAGATGGCTACATG
>NW_006408580.1:17055669-17061823 GCF_000296735.1 Chrysochloris asiatica | reverse complement strand
AAGCTGGACAGTGAATAAGGAAGATCGTAGAAGAATTGATGCCTTTGAATTGTGGTGTTGGAGGAGAATACTAAATGTGCCATGGACTGCCAAAAGAACCAATAGATCTGTTTTGGAAGAAGTGCAGCTAGAGTGCTCCTTGGAGGTCAAGATGGCTAAACTTCATTTCTCATACTTTGGACATATTGTCAGGAGGGAACAGTCGTTGGAGAAGGATGTCATGCTGGGTAAGACGGAGGGTCAGAGAAAAAGCGGAAGATCCCCAATGAGATGGATCAGCCAGGTGGCATCATTGATGGCGTCAAGTGTGGCCGCGGTAGTGAGGTTGGCCCAGGATCAGACATTGTTTCGTTCTGCTGTGCATGGGGTTGCTATGAGTCGGTTCCGACTCGATGGCACCTGACAACAACAACAACAACATATATACATATATAAATGCGTATATTGTTGTAGTTGTTAGTGTTTACAAGTCAGTTTTGACTCATAGTGACCCTGTATAGGGTTTTCAAGGAATGGATGGTGGGTTTGAATCCCACACCTTGTGGTTAGTAGCCCAGTGCTGATCCTACAGTGCCACCCTACAGGACAGAGTAAAACTACCCATAGGGTTTTCAAGGTTGTAACTCGTTATGGGAGCCGAAGGACTCATCTTTTCCCCATGGAGTGACTGCTGCATTCAAACTGCAGACCTTGTGGTTAGCAGCCCAACACATAACCCACTGTGCTACCAGGGCACCTATATAGGTATAGATATATTATAGTAGTAAAAAGCCTCATCTTTCTCCTGTGGAACAGCTGGTAGTTTCAAACTGCTGACCCTGAGGTTAACAGCCCTATTCGTAACCACTACGCTAGCAGAACTCCTTTCTGAGTCATAGTGATCCTGTATAGGGTTTCTGAAGCTATAAACTTAATGAGAGCAGAAAGGCTCATCTTTCTCATATATTTATATAGATAGATAGATAGATAGATAGATAGATAGATAGATAGATAGATAGATCTCATTATTGTTGGTACAAAAGAAAATACAAATGGAAACACCGCATGTTATATGCGTACTGTGGTGTTTCCCCAAATGCCAAACGGAAGTACCAAGAGCTGCTTTGTGGAAAAAAGATCTGTGATAAAATAGGTTAAGAAAGTTCCATTCTTTTAGTTCCTTTTGAGCATTAAAATATTAAAGTCTCTGAGAACTCTACCCCAGAAAAGAAAACCTGTTTGAAGTTGAGTTTGTGTCTATAAGGCTTAGCCTTTGATTGTTGCTGTTGTCCAGCTACCACAACAAAAACACGATTAGTCTGAAATGATACATTTATGATATGCTTAGAATATTATTTGTTTGTTTCCTATAGAAATTTTTACATGCCCTATATAATTAAAGTTACCAGAACAGCAGTTCTTTTCCACAGTATCAATCTACATTAATTTTTCTTGACCTCAAGATCCTAAGGTCCCTCTTGACTGCACTTTTGAGGACAAGAATTCTATAAAATGTCACTAGTATCTCTATGTAATAAGAAAAACTTTGTTTCTCCTTCCTTTACCACTCTTTATGGAATCTGACTCTACTTATTCTTGATATTGGGAATGACCCAAGAACCAAGTACATCTTTTTTTTTTTTTTTCCTTTGTTTTGTTTTGTTTTAGAACACTTACCAACTGAATTGAAACTAGGCTTTAATGTCTGGCATATGGATCTAAATCTTTAGAAAGTAGCCAAATACATACCTTCTTCCGTTCTCTAAAAAGATTGGGAAGAAATATCTGAATGTGTATAGTTGTAAACACAGAACCCTCACAGTTTCTTAAGTAGAGTAATACAGTTCCTGCTGATGCTTTCTTTGTAGACTTTCTGTGGTGTACAGTTTTGTGTTACGTGTGTACTGTCTTTGTAATGTGTATAAAGTAGCTATAGTACAGTATTCAGTTTAGAAAAGATATAGACTATCCTTGACTACTGTCAGCCTTAGAAAATTATCTGTTTACCACTTGGTTATCGTGGAGCCTCTGATACTGCCCCTATAAGTTTAAGAGTCATGTTCAAGTGGCAGTTCCTTGGTGGAGTGTGGTCCAAGTTGACTACAGATGTAGTCAAATAAGTAACTTGATCTAAATGATCAGCTTTGTCTCTGTTTTATTTTAGGAGTTTAGTATTTTAATATTACAGACGTCTTCTGAAGATAATAGCAGCAGTTGAAGCCCTTTGCCCTTCAAAATATGAAGTATGAAATTTGCTTTATATAGGCTCTCCAGGAGTAGGAGTGAAACACTGCAAATCCAAGTTTGGTTTTGGAATATGTCTGATAAGGAAGAGCAGATCTTTCTCTAAAAGACTTACAGCTTTCCCACATTTATGCATCTGGGGAGTTCTGTTCAGAAAGAACGTCTGAATTTTAGTGGAGCTAAATTAACAAAATCTTAAAACTGAATTTTGTAGAATATAATTACTAGAGGAAACACTTTGTAAAGCCATATACCGAGGGATAGATAGTCAACCAATACATGTTAGTTTTGAAATGTTCATTTTTCAAGTCAACAGAATTTATTTCACCACAAAGATTTTTTTTGTTCACAATTCACGATGCTTATGGAAATATGATTGTATCATTACAGGGAAAAAAGAAAAACAGCTTGTGATATACTTCACAAGCAACAAATTAGTACAATACCTTAATTGGTTTTCTGGGGTAATCAATAATCTGCCAATATAGTATCTCTACTTATTCCTAATTGTACCTAGCAATTAATAAGTACTCTATTTAAAACACTATTTAATTGTGAATAATTGTTCAATAAAGTAGTGCTATTAATAAAATTGTACTCTGCAATACTTTTGCTTCAGCACAAATGCAGATTCAAAAAACATAAAATTATAAAAAACAAACAATGCACCAAATAATGTAGCGATTAGGTATTATCAGCTTAAAATTCTTCTAATGTCCATTCATGAGCATTTAATCCAATATCAGTTATCTATTGTATATGACTTCATTTTTGAAGGACTTCCACAGAAAATTAGAGGCTTTAAATTTTTTCCTATTTGCCAAAAGAGGTTCTATGCCCTTTTGCTAATTGCTATCTTTCCTTAGGGGAACTTTGAGGAGCTTTCAAAGACATATCTGTAGCAATTAGGTCTAAATTTAGAGCAGACCGTTGTCAGATATTTTACTATATCATAAATATTATAATACTATATTTTATAATAAAACTAAATTCTCAAGTATTCTGATATGTCACATATGATTATACTAAGAATAACTTTTTATGTCTATTATTATATGCATAATATTTTTTAATGCATATGTTAGTCCTGGCAAGAAAGTATAATGCAAGATGGGATATAAAAGGATATGAAACTGATCTTTAGTAAAAATTATTTTAGGTGTTTAACAGGGAAACTGGCAAGCATAAGTTCTAACATACATAGGCTCAAGGACAAAATGGCACACGAAAATACATAATGACATGTTCACTAGGGCAAGTTAGCTAGTGTGCAGACAGAGAAGGATAAACTCAAAAATGCTCTTCACATTTTACTGTTTGTTATTGATTGTTCCTGGAGGGGGAAGTAGTAGCGCCAATCCATATTGTTTCCCCTTCATGTAGGGGCTCTGCTATGTGCTGTAATGCACTCTCTTTAAAAGCAAGACTAAGACAGAAGTTTAGAGGTGTACTTTACTGTTTTTAAAACTGCTGTTACAATGTTCTAAACACTGATCTTTCCAAATGTGTTTTCTGTGTTAGTTTTGTACTGTAGAAAACTATTGCCTGTAAACTGGACTTAATAGTACTTCAAGCAATGTTATTTATTGACTTACCCAGTCCCTTCACATTTAAGTACATTTAAGTATTGTAAAACCTGTGATAATCTTTTGCCTTAAAATAAAACCTAATGCTGAATATAGTGAGTTCTAATGAATAATTCTAAGGTCCTAATTAATTTCTCCTTTAAAGCTTACATCAGTGTCAAATAAAATATTACACAAAATGTTCTGTGGAGTGTTGTTGCTGATTCTGTATTTGTAACTGTGTGTGTATCCTGATCCAGGACATGGTGGCCTGCTGGGTTCTATAAATAGGCATTAGTAATCCTTTTAGAAAACAGGCCTGGTACCTCTCAGCTGTTGGCTGAGTCTTCCCTAACTCCTTATAAATAGATGTCACACAATAACACCCCCCCCAAAAAAAGCCCTTCATGTTCTTTCCCGCTACATTTTTTTTGTCTAAATTCCTACTGAATTTTCTATATCTCCTTGTGCTTACATCATTTTTCTGTACAGAAACATGGTAGGGAGGCCAGAAAATTGTTGAATTCACCGATTTTCAGCATAGAAAG
This sequence comes from Chrysochloris asiatica, assembly GCF_000296735.1. Classification (NCBI taxonomy): domain Eukaryota; kingdom Metazoa; phylum Chordata; class Mammalia; order Afrosoricida; family Chrysochloridae; genus Chrysochloris; species Chrysochloris asiatica. The sequence goes on along the minus strand of NW_006408580.1, from coordinate 17,057,487 downwards.
GGTTCTTATAATTACTAAACTCCAAAGAGAAAGGAAGACCCCCAGCGAGGTGCATTGGCAAAGTGGCAGCATCAATGGGTTCAAGTGTGGCAACAATTGTGAGTTTGGCCCAGGATCCAGCAGTGTTTCGTTCTGTTGTGCATAGGGTCACTATGAGTCAGTAACTCAAATCAGAAACCCTATAAGGGATGCGAGTTGAAACCAACTCAACAGCACTTAACAATAGCAGTCCCTTTATGGAATAGGCTAGAATCTGAGTTTTAGAGAGATTTACTGTCTTGAACAAGTTCTTCACCAGTTCACTGGGTGAAAAGCTATGTTACTGGGGTTGGCACACACCAGAAAACGTAGGTATGCCTTGGGCTAGACAATTGCTTCCTTATTAGGCTCTGGTCTTTGCCTTGTTTGAGTTAGTCACAGTTATAGAGGAATACATTTTGTAGGCAATTTTTCTGGGAGGGAAGGTGTTGGCTTCTAGAGATTACCTCTGATACTCTTTCACCACTGAAAACAACAAGTCAGACAATTGTATGTAGAAAAAGTAGGGAAATGCTTATATGGTACAGTGAAAAGTTAATCCTTCCCATCTTTTTGGTGGGTGCTTGCCAATGCACTAGCACTTTGAATTTGAAAAGCATCTGTGTGATTATTTATAAATGACAGGAAACGCAGGTGCTTTCAGGAATCAGGCATTAGCCCGGTTCAGATAATACTGACTGGACTGAAAAGGTGCCCAGGCCCCAATTCTGGACCTCTTTGATGAAGGTTTGCAAGCGGATGTGAACATTTTCCTAAGAAAGAGGCAGCAAAGGGACTCTAGGACCCAGAGGCTGCACACAGGGGCACCAGCGCCTGCAGTATCAGTTTGGGCTCCCAGCGAGCTGTGCCAAGGCGCGAGTTCGCGGCCTGTCTGGGGACTGTCACCACAGAGACGCCGCAGGCACTCCGACGCGCGGGTGGCGCACGGTGCGCGTGGGCGTGTCCCGGCGGGGCCGCGCTGTCCGCCCCACCCCAGCCTGATCGCTTGCCCCCGGGCCCAACTCTAGCTCTTAGGCCTGGCGGCCGGGCCCCCGTGCCCTCGGCGGGCGACGCAGATCGGGGACTGGCATGTCGGGGGCCCCTAGGGCCACCGCTGTCGCCGCTGCGTCCGCCGCCGCTGGTGAGCGCCGCTGACGCGCGGAAATGAAATTCCCGGGCTCTGTGCTGGCGTCCGTGTTCCTGTTCGTGGCCGAAACGTCGGTGGCGCTCTACCTGAGCAGTACCTACCGATCGGCCGGGGACCGCATGTGGCAGGCGCTGACGCTGCTTTTCTCGCTGCTCCCCTGCGCGCTCGTGCAGCTCACGCTCCTCTTCGTGCACCGCGACCTCAGCCGTGACCGGCCGCTCGTGCTGCTCCTGCACCTGCTGCAACTCGGGCCCCTCTTCAGGTGCGTGTAGACTGGAAAGGGTGGGGGTGGGGGTGGGAGCCCCTAGGGGATGTGGAGAAACTCAGCCTTCTGTTAGGGACAGGTGACTGGACTAGGAGCTGGGCCCCTGGCTAGCCCGCCTCACTCCCCAGCCCCACCATTCTGGCCCCCCAAATGCGGCAGAATCCTGGGATAATGATAAGAGAACTGAGAGATACATGCTGCATTCTGTTGGGTGGTACCAGGTGAAATTGCCAATCGTCGATTGAATTTGACCAACCCAAACAGCAATGTCATGTGCTTCTACCTCATAAGATACACGTTTTCTCTGTACTCAAGTGGGCTCTGACAGGATTTGTTTATGTCGTCACAAACCCCCAGGAAGTGTCTTCTTAGTCAATATATGTATTTG
>NW_006408580.1:17012120-17055479 GCF_000296735.1 Chrysochloris asiatica | reverse complement strand
TCTAAATCTATAGCTATATATGTTGTTGTTAAGTGCCGTCGAGTCGGTTCTGACTCATAGCGACCCTGTACAGGGTTTCCGAGGCTGTAAATCTTTATGGCAGCAGAAAGCCTCATCTTTCTCCCGCGGAACAACTGGTAGTTTCGAACTGCTACTGCTCTGTGTGTGTGTGTGTGTGTATGTGTGTGTATATATATAATCAAACACATGGCACTATTCCAGTACCTTAATTTATTTAGGTGTCACACAGAACTCTAGAAATCCATGCATCATTCATGTCTCCTGGTGTTTTTTATTACTATTATGGGATAGGGAACCCTATGGGGTTTAAGAAAAGTTTCGGCCCTGCTCAGTTTATAAACATGATCATTAAGGTACTACACAATGTATCACGAAGACAAAAACCTGTTAAGTGTTAAATGAAGTTAAACTATTGGTACCATGTCTATTTCGTTTTTTTTAAGAAGGTAAAACTCTATGGTAAAAAAGTGGGCTTTTGTTTATCTGAGAACCTTAATGATAATTTAAAACGCATTTTTTATCTTTCACTTCTATAGGACAAGTAATACAAATAATGTATCTCTAGGTTACAAATAAATTTATAGTTCTGAACTTTAGCTGTGGGTGATAGAATTGTGAAGCGGTAGAAAGGGCAGAGACACACCTCAGCTGCCAGAAAATTCAGCTAGCCAGGAATTTTTTTATTACAAAGAAATCTCTCTCTTATACACCCCCCCCCCCAAATTTAGTAAGACAGAGTTTACAAGCCTTATTACAAAAATTTTACAGACAATATTAAAGACAACTATCCCCACTGGCCACTGACTTTCAGACTATGTCATGGCAAACTTGGTGAACAAGTTTCTCAACCTCCAGAAACCACAGAATCCTAGAAAGGCAGAGAAACAGGTATGCTGACAAGAGTGAGGAGTTGCTAGTGGAATCTTGATAACCAGGAAAGAATCATGGGGGGTGGGGGTGGGCGTGGGGAGGCTGGGAGGACAGGGAGAATGGAGAGTTTAAACAATCCTGCAACCCAGGGCTGTTTAGTGCCAGGAAAGCAAGCCCTTCATAGGCCAAGTGGGCCCCAAGGTCCTGATTCTATTCCAGATCAACCAAATAACTGTGATCTGATCTCCGGCAAGACCCTTATCATAACCTCAGTTTCCTCATTTGTGAAACGAAAAATTGATGTTTAAGTGAAGCTACAGAAAAAGCACAACTGACATTTCTCAAGTGTTTCTTGTACTAGGTCGTTTGGCAGGTTTGTCCCCATTCTATAGATGAGGAAAATGAGGCCTCACGGCATAGTCACACAGCTTCTTAGAAGTGGATTTAGGTTGATTATGTTTCCTTTGCTGTGTGTAGGAAGACAGGGGAGTGTGCAGTACATTTTATCAATAGTTCCATATGAGATTAAGAACAAGTTGGGTCATTTCAGCAAAATTTAAAAAAACAGAACAGAAAACCTAAATGATCAGGCATGTAAGTGATAATATCCTATCATTGTAGTCATATAAAATGTAACTAAGAGTAACCAGAGACAAAGTTAACAATATTATGTTATGCATAAAAGCAAGATGGAAGATATAAACTTAATCTCAAGGAAATATACTAGAATATTAAGAGCAGTTATTTATAGACGGTGTCATTATTTATGATTTAAATTTTCACTTGAAAAATATTTAAAAAGCATATATTTATGCTTTTAAAATATTTTCCTGTTATTTTTAGTTTATAGAGTAAAACTTCATTTAAGTTTATTAAAGAACAGTTTTATGCTTTTAAGAAATAACTTCTCAACTGTATTGACAGTTCCAACACTATAAAAAAGACCTATTTCCAGAAGGTTCTGAATGACTCATTGGCTTCCTGGGGGAAAAACAAAACACAACATTTTTTTTAAAGGCAACAAATAACTCCCTTCTATTAACAAAGATTCATTTTACTGCAGCTGATTTATTTCAAGAAGATATTGGACAGATGATCTTAGAGCCAATATATACAAAGTGTGGTTTCTAAGTTTTCTTAGCTTCAGAGAAAAAAATGAAAGCAATTTGATGTTGCATGTTAGCATTAGCATTACTTAATATGTTACTGGAAGCTTTTCCTGCTGAATGATTCTGTTTTAACTCTGGGAACATCAGGTTTACATACACATCAAAATTATTTTACCTCAAAGGAAAGTCATGGTGTTTCTTTTCCCACATGCCAATTGGACTTAGTAATATTTTTTAATTGTTTTTGGAAAGTTTAGCTCTAATGACCTTTGAGTAGGTATTACTAGTCAAACCCATGCGTTTTTTTTTTAAGGTGAGAGACTGTTTTTGTAGTCATTCAATTAAACTATAACACATTGTTGTTGTTGTTAAGTGTTGTGAAGTGGGTTCCAACTCATAGCAACACTGTAATGGTAATTATTTGGGGCTAAATCCCACAAACTAGGATCCCTACTCCTCCCTCCCTTCAGAAAGGGTAAGAAAACACTATTTCATTTATAGCAGTCTTCTATTTAAAACTGTAGTTGCAGATTAAATGATTACTTCCTCTTTAAGGCAGGGATCCCATTCTCCAGTTTGAATGATATGAACATTAGATAATGGCTGGAATTAATGCATATTTTCTATTTTAAGGAAAATTCTATTATGAACAATAGATTCTAGAAAACAAAAACCTGTTGCCAAAACATTTGAAAAATGTTTCTGTTTGCCATTCTTCTATAACTATGTTAATGTATATAAATTAGAGAAGGAATAAATATGTTACAAGCTCAAGGCATTTTTTCTTCCCTTATTGTCTTCTCCCATAAAGATTTACAGTGTGGGAAACCCTGTATAGGGTCGCTATGAGTAGGAATTGACTTGGTAGTGTGATGAGGAAAAATGTCATATGAAAACTCTGCCTTTATAAAATAAAGGCTAAGAAGCTCTAATAAGCTTCTTATTAAAACTTTACACGTTTCTTATTAGAATATTACAAAATTCACATAGTATTTCTCTCTATAATAATCTTTCAAAAGAATTTAAAATAATAATAGTGTGTATGTGAAGAACTGTTTTTCATTAGCACAGTACTTTTACATACATATTTAATTCCATCCACTGTAAAACGATTGTCTATTTCCTTTTATTTTTACAGTTAAGGAATTGAGACCCAGTAAAGTTCAGCAACTGGCTTTTCAAAGCTCACATGAAGCTTTCTATTTAACCAACTTGGATTTTGTGTGGCCTTGCAGAGCACATCTGTTGTATGCAGATAACGGGTATTTGTTGTTGTTGTTAAGTGCTGTCAAGTCAGTTGTAACTCCTAGCAACCCTGTATAGGGTTTCCAAGGCTGTACATCTTTGTATGAGCAGAAAGTCTCCTCTTTCTCCTGTGGCAAGGCTGGTGGGCTTGAAATGTTGACCTTGTGGTCCACAGTCCAGTGTTTATCCACCATGCTCCCCAACATGGGACATTGTAGTTGTTGTTAAATGCTGTTGAGTTGGTTCCGACTCATAGTGACCTTGTGTAGGATTTCTAAGGAGTAGCTGGTAGATTTGAACTGCTCACCATGAGGTTTGAAGTCCAGTGCTGATTCTACAGCGCCACACCAGGAGTCTCTGAAATGGGATTTGGGGGAGAGGGGATGTATTGAGCACCCTATTGATTATCTACATCAAATGCCCTACTGATCAAATCTACTTTATGTAAATAAAATGTTGTAGGAACACAGCCATAATTATTCATTTAGTGTTGTCTCTGATTTTGTGCTACAGTGGTGGAATTACATAGTTACAACAGAGACCTTAGACTGCAAAGCCTGAAACATTTATTTAGACTCTGGTCCTTTACAGACAAGTTTGCTAACCTCTCATCTACATAATACTGATAAACAACCTTGAATTATTGTTTCTGAAAGTACCTAATTTATGGCCTTATTTAGACAACCTTCCAAGCAAAAAACAGTGTTGAGATAATTGGATAAGTCCTGCAGTATACCAAGAATAGTAGTTAGTTCCTTATCTGTTATATTAACCAGTAGCATTGGGACATTCCCCGCCCCCCACCCCTGACAAATTGATTGAATACAAGTATTCAAGGAAAAATGTATCAATTAGATGGCAAAAACATTGGATTAGGAGGAGGATAAACTGGAAGGTTGGGTTATCTCTGTCATTAACTGATTGTGAGACCTTCCTCCATATTCACAGCTGAGGTGAAATGGGTACCCACTAGTTGATCACTGATGTACCATTTCACCTACAATTCTACAAATGCTTCCTCTTTTGGGCTACTCACTTAAACTTGTTCCCCTTGTTTCGTTTATTTAGCTTTGCATATGCTGGTATTTTTAATTTTTCTTTTAACCTTTAAAAACTCTAAGCTTGATTTTACTATGCAAGTAAAACATACTTATTAAAAAGACAGAAAGCAGGTAAGCACAAAGAAGAAAATAAAAGCTCTAATCTGATTGTATGTATGGTGCTATACCCTGATTAGCAGCATTTACTGATTTCCATGATGTAAATACTCCCCTCAAAGTCAGTTGCAAACTACCAATGGTTTAACTCAATTCACTTAATTGGCTCGAAAAATTCTAGACTATTAAACTCTTGTGAGTCAGTATAAAACAGCTTAAGAACTCCACTGTTTGCTTATATTTATGTAAATTTGTGTATGGAATCCTGATGTGATGCTGTAAGATAAGCACTGGACTGCTAACTGAAAGGTTAGTGGTTCAAAACCACCAGCAGCTCCTTGGAAACCCTACACAGGATCTCACTATGAGTGGGAACTAACTTGATGGCACTTAACAACAACAACAGTTTCTTTATATTTAACACATATTTGTGATATTCTTTTAAACAAAGTGGAATTATACGTATTTATTCTCATCTAATTTGCTTCTTTCAGTTAGAAAATATGGCAAATACCATTATATATACCATCAGTTTTAAGGACTGCAAAGTATTTCATTGAATGACTATATTATGATTTACTTGTTGTTGTTAAGTGCTGTTGAGTCAATTCTGACTCATAGTGACCCTGTATGGGGTTTCCAAGGAGCAACTGGTGGGTTTCAACAGCCAACCTTTCAGTTAGCAGTGTAGTGCTTATCCTACAGTGCCACACCAGGACTCCACGATTTACTTAATCAGTCTTTTATTTTTGAAACCTTTCTAGTATTTCCAGAATTGAGCTATTATAAATAATGCAATGCTCTATATAGTGGTTACGAATCATGCTGCGAACCTTAAGGTCAGCAGTTTGAAACTACCAGCTGTTCCGCAGGAGAAAGGTGAGGCTGTCTGTTCCCGTAAAGATTTACAGTCTCAGAAACCCTGTACAGGGTCACTATGATTCGGAACCGACTCCACGGCACACAGCCACCACCAAGAATTTGTATTTCTTGTAATAGGTTTCTAAGTGATAAAGTAATTTATAAGCCAAAAAATGATATATAAATAAACATTAGTTACTTCCATTATTTATTATCCTTAAGTTTATGTCTCATTTTCCTGCTTTGATTGTGAACACCTTCAAATGAGTCAGGGGTACCCAGTTGTCCTTGCATTCACAGCACTTAGCAAAATTTGTCTACAGTCAGCAAACATTTGAGAGATCAAGGTAATGGTCAACCCAGCCTGTTTTCTAGTGTTTGTTGTGGTCAGTGGTCCAGTGGTGTGAAGTGGCCTGGCCTCATATGTATGGTCCTCAGTCACAGATCTGAGTTTCTTCTCACAGTGAATTCACTTGAACCAGCTGGGATTGCACTCATGACCTGACCATCATAAACATTATTTTCAGCTGTACAAACTGTTTCCAGGCTGCTTTACATGTTTTCATGTAAGAAAAGGTCTGTGACCTTACTGGATAAAGCATAGCATACACATCTTACTCACACACAGCCATGTACCTGCTTTTTCCTAGGAACAGCAACAAAAACTAAAGGTAGACTCACCAATGAGATACACTTTGTACTCATCAGAGAGACTCCGGCCTGCATCTCCTCTCTTACCTCAAGTTTTATTTTGTTATTTCAAATTATGAATGTGCTCGGGTTGCCATAATCACCTCAGGGCAAGAGTACAAAGTTAACAACACTCAAGAGAATAGATGAAGGCATAAAATCTTCCAGCAGCGTTATATGTCTCTTATAAAACTGATGATTTGTGGGAGAAAAGTCCAGTAACAAATTTTAAACCTAAGGTTTAAAAAGTCATTTTTCTCCAGCATTCTGTCATGAAACATTTCAAACATATGGGAAAAGTTGAAATAGTTGAACCGTGAGCACCCTCGTGCCCACCTAGAGTCTACAATACAACATTTTGTTATATGTGCTTTTTATGCATCTTTGCAGGAGCACTTGTGATGCAGTGGTTAAAGTACTCGGTCATGAACTGAAAGAAACCCACCAGCTGCTTCAAGGAAGAAAGTTGTAGGGGTCTGCTCCACAAAGATTACAGCCTTAGAAACCCTATGGGGGCAGTTCTACTCTGTCCTGTAGGATCTCTATGAGTCAAAGTGTCTCAATAGCAATAGGTTTGGTTTGGTTTCGGTTATCCATCCCTCTCTTCATCCATCATTACATTTTAAAAATGTACATTGAATTAAATTACAGACATCAGTTCTTCAGCTATTAAAATGTAACCTAGAGAATAAAGTCCAGTTTTAAAAGGGAGGTGTTCTGTCAGTCTAGAAGAGGTCACTGACTGAGGCTCTGTCCCTCAGGCAGGCTTGAAATTTCATAAATAAGACATAACTGGCAGGCCTCCAGGCATACTTGACTGCAGTCCTACTCACTGAAGGCTTATGGGAACAGAGAAGATGGGAAATGTGTGTGGTCTTTCAGGGGAATGCTAGATGGAAGCTGCCCTGTGATGAATATCTCCAGCCATAGCTTCCATTTTAAGTGTGGTGGTTTGAAGGCATATATCTGATGTGGTGCAGCCCTGGTGGCTCTGTAGGATAAGCACTGTATTAATCTCAAGGTCAGAAATTCAAACCCACCAACTACTCCTCGGAAACTCTGTACATGGTTGCTATGAGTCAGAACCGACTCGATGGCACTTAACAACAATTACAACGTTGGATGTGGAAGGAGCCCTGGTCGCATAGTAAAGCACTTGGCAGTTTGAACCTAGCAGTTGCTCTTTGAGAGAAAGAGTCTGCTTTCATACAGATTTACAATGTTAACACCCCTAGGGTGCAGTTCTACCCTAGTCTATTGGCTTACTATGAGTTGAAATCAACTCAGTGGCAATGGGGTTGGTTTTATTGGATGTGGAGTGTTTATAGATATTATCTCCATCAATTTTTAAGAATATGGCAAGGTAGGCATTATCTATGTTTTGTAATTGAGCAAACGGACTTGGATGAAATGACTTGCCCAGGGCTGGGCAGCTAATAAGTCACAAAAGGGAATTGAACCTTTTGTTCAATTGGAGCCTGAGCCATTTCCCTTTCTCCACTTGTCTCCTTTGGCTTGGTGGTATCATCTCTCAGTTTGGTTCTCAGTTAGTTGCCACTGGCCTGCAGGCCTCAGGAGGACTGCCTGCTAAGAACTGGATCTTGGGTTTTAGAGGAGCAGCTGAAGTTCAGAGGAAATAACCCAAGGATTTGAGAATCAGGCTCAGTGTAAGCAGTGTGACTAAGAAAAGACAGGTCTGTTTGCTTCTGAATAGCATGACTTGATGGTTTAATTCCAGGTGTTTTGAAGTGTTCTGCATCTACTGTCAGTCAGGCCATGTTGAAGAGCCTTACGTCAGCATCAGCAAGAAGCGGCAACTACCCAAAAATGGCCTCTCTGAAGAAATTGAGAAGGAGGTGGGCCAGGCAGAGGGCAAGCTATTCACTCATCGATCTGCATTCAGCCGGGCATCAGTGATCCAGGCTTTCCTGGGCTCAGCTCCTCAACTGACCCTGCAGCTGTATATAAGCGTTCTGCAGCAGGAAGTCACTGTTGGAAGAAGTATGTATGGTTTTCATTTCTGCCTGGGTTTGGGATCCAAATGGGAAGCAATGCTTGCAGTTCATTTTGTTTCTGGTGAAACCTATTTGCACATGCATTCAATCCTGAGTCTGTGTCCCAGTTACTATGGGTAAAACTTTGTGAATTAAAGTAAAAAGCTATTGTTTTGCTTATAAATTTGTGATGTGGGCAAGGCTCAGGAAGTTTAGCTCACTATGCTCCACTCAGCATCAGATGGGGTGTCTGGAATGTGAGGAGCTAAAATCTTTCCAAGGAATCCTGGTGATGCTTTGGTTAAATGCTGAGCTGCTAACCAAAAGGTTGGCTATTCCAACCTACCAGCAATTCCCAAGAAAGAAAATGTGGTGATCTGCTCTCACAAAGATTATAGCCTAGGAAGCCCTATGGGCAGTTCTGTTCTCCCCTATAGGGTCAATGTGAGTTGGGATCAAGTCAGCAGCACAAGAAGAATCCTCTGAAGGGTCAGTCGCTCACATGTCTTGGAGCTATTGTTTGTGGCCTCAATTCCATTATATTTGGTCTCTCCATGTTGGTTAATTTAGGCTTACTCATAGGATGGTGTTTGCTTTTCAGGGTGAGTGTCCTGAGAATGAGAAAGGACAGGCAGAAGCCTTATCACATTTTGGAAGTCACCCAACACGACTTCTACTACATTTGGGTTTTTTGAAGTCACAAAATTCTGTCACTGTTCAAGGGGAAGATAAATAGACTCTGCTTCTTGTTAAGGAATGGCAGGATTCTGGGAAATTGTGTGAGAGCCCAAATACCCCTCTAGCTATTTTGGGGAAATACAGCTTGTCATAGGCTAAATGAACTATTTGGATTTCACATATGTTTTTCAGTGGTATTTCTAAACCAGCTGAGATAGCTGTCACAGCTTCTTTATGGTGATTGATGGGATCAAGGCTACTTTCTTGCCTTCTTGAACTTCTAATCATAGATCAGCCTCTTTTTTTTTTTTTTTTTTTTGTATATTGTGGTGAAAATATACACAACAAAATATTCATAACAAGACATAGATAGTTCAGTGATATTGTTTATATTCTTCATGTTTTACAACTTACTCAGCTGTCTTTTTCTAAATGATTCCACCACCATAAACATAAACTCAGTGTTCCCTCAGTAAAAACTCCTTTTTTCTTCTCTCCTTCCTACCCCTGATAATCACTAATGATCTTTGGGTCCTGTATATTTGCATATTTCATGTAAGTAAGATCACGTTGCACTTGCCCTTTTGTAATCAATTACAAAACATGGATGATGTTTTCTAAAGTCATCCATGTAGTGGCATGCATCAGGGCATCATTTCTCGCTAAGGCTGAGCAATGTCTTATTGTCTGTATGTACCACATTTTCTTTGTTCATTCATTTCTTGAAGGAAAATTCGGTTATTTCCATATTTGGGCTATTATGAAAAGTGCTGCTCTGAGCACTTGTGTACAGGTATCTGCACACTTGCATTTCCTTCTGGGTATATGTGGGGGTTTCAAAAGTTTGTGGGAAATTGGATTAAAAGATAATGGATTTTATTGAAACCCCCTCATATATGTAACATTGTGAATGGTGGGTCATGTGGTATTTTTATGTTACAATTTTTCAAGAACCCAGGGGATGATCAACTTTTAAATGAGCACATGGGTATTGTCGAGAATGGTTCCCAGGTTTCTGCTGTGGGCAGTTATGTCATCCCATTGGAATTGCTTAGAGAAGTTTGGAGATCGAGCAGGTTTGTGGGATATGTTTTTGCTTTAAGTTTCAGATACATTTTAAAATGAATACTGTTTTATATTTCATTTAACTCATGAGAAAACCAGATGCTATTATTAATTCAAGAGAGAATAAAAAACCAGACACAGAAATATTGATTAGGGATATTAAAATGAATATGTAAGTGGAGGTAAAACTGATTTTATTGCAGCATGACAGGAGAGATGATTGAACCTTAACTAATCAAGACATTGTGCATGTCTGTCAGTGTCCTACAATGGCCAAGGAGATGTGACAGAGTTCAGAGAGCATGCAAGGCTAGACTCAAGTAACCTGGAGTAATGTCTTCTAGACAAGGCAAATGAAACCCACACTACTTGATATAATGTTAAAGACAAGTAGAAATAGTTCCCTCAAAAAGAGAGTCCTTAAAAAACTGGAAATATAAATCCCATATGATCTAGAAACCCCATACTAGATTTATATCCTAGAGAAATAAGAGTTGCAACATGAACACCAATGGTGCTGTGGGTTAATGTGCTGGACTGCAAAGTCAGTTTGAACGTCAAGGTTGGTGGTTCAAGCTCACCAACCGCTCCTCGGAAACCTTATACATACAGGGCTGCTATGAATTGGAACCGGCTTAATGGGAACTTGACAACACCAAAGATAATGTTCATTGCATCATTATTCATAATATCAAAAAAATGGAAACACTGTAATTGCCCATCAGTGGATGGATGGGTAAATAAACTATGGTTCATATACACAATGTAATACTATACAACATTAGAGAATAATAATAAATCTATGAAAAACTTCATAAGATGGATGAACCTAGAGTACATCATGCTGACTGAGTATACTTAGGTAATCGCAAAGGGACAGACATCAAAGATCACTACTGTAAAAAGTCAAAAAAAGATTTACACGCAGAAAGAATCTTTTCTTTGAAGGTTACCAGGCTTTGAAAGAGAAGGGAGGACAAATCACTAACTAGAAGGTACTTGTTGTTGTTAAGTGCCGCCAAGTTGGTTATGACCCATAGCGACCCTGTATAGGGTATCCAGGGAGTGACTGGTGAGCTTGAACCACCAACCTTATAGTTCAAACCGACTTTGTAGTCCAGTGCATTAACCCACAGTGCCACACCAGGACTAGAGGGTAGGCTCATATTAACTTGGCTGAAGGGAAAGGCTGCAAATAATAAGGGGGAGATCAGCACAGAACGATCCAGGCAAAGGAAGTGTGGAGCTGTAGGATAAGCACTGAACTGTGAACCACAAGTTCAGTGGTTCAAACCCACCAACTGTTCCTCGGAAACCTTATGTAGGGTCACTATGAGTTGGAACCGACTCGACAGCACTTAACAACAACTGGGAGGAGCACAAGTATTAAAGGCAATAAAAGTTAATATGAGTACATAGCAAATCCTGCAATAAAAGTAATAACAATAATGTATGTGTGGGTACATAGACAGACTGAACTGTCAAGCTGAACAAGGATGAGAAGGCAAATGGAACTATACCCACAAAATGATGTAGTTTTGACAGAGTTTGAAAATTGTATTTGTATATGCTGTAAATATATACATGAATACAGTGGAGCATTAGGGGATCAAAGTTATAAACAATTCTTAACCCCAACCAAACATCTTGAGTTGCTGTGCCTAGGGGCTCAGGACCCCAGTGTCAGAGGACACCAAGGTCAGTTGGCATGACATAGTCGATAAAGACAGTGTTGTATATCCTATTTTGATGAATAGCGACTGGGATCTTAAAGTTTAGAAGTGGTCATCTAAGGTGCACCTATTGTTCTCTCCGTATCCCAAGAAAGAAGAGTGAAGAAAATCCAAGACACATGAAAACAATTAGTTCAAAGGACTAATGGATCGTGTGAACTCCAGCCTCCAGGACCTCCACGAGACCAGAAGAACTAGACGTACAGTGCTTGGCTATGACTGCTGACCTCTCTGAAAAGGATCACAATAGGTGTTGCTGGATAGAGTGGGAGAAAAATGTGGAACAAAACTTTAAAAAATAATAAAAGACCAGGCTTACTGGTCTGAAAGGGACTGGTGGAACCCCCATGACTATAGCTTTTAGACATCCTTCAGGCCTCAAACTGAACTCTTCCCCCATCCCATGAATCAACTTTCAGCCAATAATAGACTGGCCTCTAAGGTGAACAACACTAGAGAAGTATGCACTCATTAGAACAATCAACCATAGCAGATCAAAAGGGCAGCATTTGCTCAGGGATAAACCTCAGAAGGAGTCCTGGCGTGGCGCTCTAGGATAACCACTGGCCTGCTAACTGCAAGGTCAGTGGTTCAAACCCACCAAACTCCTCAGAAACTTCATACAGGTCGCTGTGATTTGGAACTGACTCGATGACACTTAGCCACCAACCACACCACCTCAGAAGGCAGGATGAAAAAGAAAAGAGGGATGAATGGAAATGGTAAACACTGGGAGGAAGTGAGAAGAGTGCTGCTGCATTGTGGTGATTGTAATGGATGTCAAATCAAACTGTGTGTGAGCTGTTTCATGTAAAACCAATTTGCTCTGTAAACTTTCATACAAATCACAATAAAATGTTTTTTAAAAAAGAAAAGAAAAAAATATCTAGTCATTAGCGTGACCAGGCTCTTACCAGACACATTTCTAGGCCCAGACCTACTCAGGGTCAATGAGTACCAATGACATCACAAAGTGCAGGTGTCACAAAGGCGCTCCCTGACCAATGAGGGACTGGAAGAGTACTTGTGTCCTGATAGGCCAGACCAGCGGGACAACCAGGCTGGGCTGATCTAAGCCAAACCCAGGCAACATCACATCTGGGAGAAGTCATCTTTTCAATTTTCCATGATCCACGTGGACCCTCTCCTGTAGGAGAACCACTCTACTCAACACCTGAGTTCATCTACCCGAGGTTCCCTAGTTACAACTATGCTTGAGCGCCTGAAGGAGCTGATCTACAAGCAGGAGCCCCCCACTAACCCCGGGTCGTGCTCCACCACAGAACCTGTGGAGAAGGCAATGGAAAACCAGCAGAAGCTTCGCCGCTGCTTTGATGGGGTGACCGTCGTACCATTGAGTGAGCTATCTTTTCCGGAAGAAACTGGTGATGACTGCACCCCAGAGCCAGAAGAGAGTCCTCAGCCCGTCAATCAGCCTCCAAACGACTCCCAGCTGAAGGAGCCCCCTACTGCTACCACCAGCAAATGTAATTAAAGGGTTTGCTTGCATTCATGAATTTCTGACTCTTCTCACTTTTTGTCATTTTGAGTGGGAGGTGTCTGAGACATCCAAGGAGGTGGTCATTGATAGATGTAGGGTAGGTGGTCAGAGGGGGGTTGTTTGAATCAGTGATTTTAGAGAAGGGTTTCTAATGCTGGTAGTGCAGGGAGATGCCCTGGGTGGGTGGGCTGAGGTGGTGGTGGGCAGGGGGTAGAGGAACTTCCTCTTGGGCTCTTGGGGCATCAAGGCCACACAAGGCCAAGGTATAGCTGGGGGCCTCCTTCATTTGATGATGCCCTCAAAATGATGGTAGGAATTGGCGTGGAGCTGAAGACCATGGCTGAGATCAGGGACAAGTCTAAGTTTTAGCCAGGGACAAGTCTAAGTTTCTTTAAGAAGTCTATGATCATTAGATTAGGCATTTCATCTGAGAATGAGATTGACGTGTGTTTGCGATGAAATACATTTCCAACTAACTTTAGTGGTATTTAAGAACCATTGGTAGCTGCCTGAATTGCACGTTGTCTTAGCTCAGATAATACGATTAATCAGTGCTCACAAGAAAGGACAGAATGATATATTCCACAGGAAGAGTTCAAGCACTAGATCAAGGTTGGAGCAACTTTTCTTCTTTTTTTCCTGCCAATGGCAATTTGGATGTTTATAGCATCATTCGCAAGCCATATAAAACTATCAACTTAAAAATTAGCCTTCTTTATTTGGTCAAACATTTAATTAACTTACCCCTAATGTGATGGTTGAAGTTTGAACTGAAAGATAGGCAGCTCGAACTCACCAGTCAGCCACTCCTTGGAAGCCCTAGACAGGGTCTCTATGAATCCAGAACTGACTCAATGCACCAACAACAACAATGTGAAGATTGGAATTGTGATTGCTTTGGCAGGACCAGACCAAATGATTTTGTGTCAAGTCTTATAAAAACTCTCAGGGGTTGTATTGTTATATATATATCATATTAAGTGCTGTAACAGTGTAAGCCCTCCTCTGTGAGAGTCAGCATTTGAGGTTTTCACGGGTTCATCACATGCTCCAGGGCCACCCTCTGTGAACTGGCCTTTTCCTAGCTGATTTGAACAATGGGGTCACATGGCACAGGCTAGGGATCCAGTCCCCACTCACTAGCCACATGATCTTTGGTCATTCATTTATTCCCTCTGAGCAGCAGTTTCCTCACATATAAAATGGGGATAATTATAGTATCCCCATCTTCAGAATTTCTTAAGGATGAAGTTACTTTGTGCCTGTGAACTGCTGCTTAGTACTATGCCTGGCACACAGTATTTCCTCAGTGAACAGCTGTACTTTTTCCTTATACACCAGATGCTTAGGCAGGTTTCTCCAAAGTACAGCTGGGCCCGTTTCTCATGTGACTGCTGGATGCCTGGGTCCATGTCTGGGAAAACCACCCCTGCCAAACCCTGTGGAGAAACAGGACTCTTGTAGAGAGAGAAGACATTGTTCTGTCATGGACCAGACAGTCATACACTGGGTTCCTCTGCTCCCCAGGGCCTGGTGACTCTCCCCCGATCTGTTTCCTTCCACCATCTTTCAGAGCAGTAGGACTTGGATGGACCATGGCCTACTTCATAGGAGAGTTCTGAGTATTGAGGGAACAGTGTTGGGGTCCTGCTTGGAACTCCTTGAAGTACGTGCTTCTCTAAATCTCAGAAAATATCCTTGCCACATAATGCTCATTAAACCTCATATTTACAGAACTGTCAGTTTGAGGATTAAGGTGTGCCTGACCCAAGCCATGGTATTTTCAGTAATCTCATATGCATGCAGAAGTTGGACAGTGAATAAGGAAGACCATAGAAGAATTGATGCATTTGAGTTATGGTATTGGAAGAGAATATTGACAGTGCCATGGACTGCCAAAAGAACAAACCAATCTGTTGGAAGAAGTACAGCCAGAATGCTCCTTGGAAGCCAGAATTTGTTGTTAAGTGCCGTCGAGTCAAGTCTGACCCACAGCAACCCTGCATAGGGTTTCCAAGGAGGAGCTGGTGAGCTTGAACTACCATCCTTGCAGTTCAAACTGACTTTGCAGTCTGATGCATTATCCGCACCAGGCCAGACTTTATCTCTCATACTTAGGATATATTGTCAGGAAGGACCAGGCCCTGGAGAAGGATATCATGTTTGGTAAAGTGGAGGGTCAGAGGAAGACCCCCAATGGAATGGATTGGCACAGCGGTTGTAGCGATGGACTCAAATGTAGCAATGATTGTGAGGTTGGTGCAGGACTGAGCAGTGTTTTGTTCTGTTGTGCTTAGGGTCGCTCGCTGTGAGTCGGTACTGACTTGATGGCACCTAACAACGTTGTCTAATGTTTACCATACACATTTCTGATTCATTACAACAATACAGCCATGAAATATGCCTAACACTAGTAAAGCTCAAGTCTTACTCTTCTGTTCCTTTGGGTCAGCAGGTAGGCCTCTTTCCAACAATTGCCCGTGGAAGTTCTCTTTCAGCCGATAACATAATAGCACCAGCACCACCCCCATCCTAGAAGTGAGCTATCTTTGCATCCAGGGCATGGACATCTCATATTCCAGTATCCTTCAGCCTACAGTGAATGCCTTTAGGGTGGGTAATGCCAGGGAATTAGTTGTTATGCTAAGACCTTGACATGTTGGTTAAATCCCTGCCCAGAGTTTATAGAGCTGTTTACATTGGCTATGGTTTTGGCTTGTTGTAGGCAAAATATAGTCTCCAGGAAGTTGTGGAGCATATCAGAGGCAGTGATGCTGTGTGGTCAGGTTGTCCTCCCAGTCCATTGCAGAGAGTGGCAGAAAATGGTCCTTATGATTCTTCTAAGGGGCAAGCTGCCTCGGCTGTTTCAGACTCTATTTCTTCTATGAGGTGAAGTTGGGTAGGTGAACATTCATGAGCCCATCTTGGCAAGCCCTCTGCAGAATCGGCAGAGTGATACTGTCACTCCTTTTAGGGATTGCTTTTCAGCTGTGCTTGTGAGTTTCACAGGAAACATGGTGCTTATGACAAGCATAGCATCAGTCTACATTATGCACCCCCTCCCTGAGTCCTCTCTTACAGGTGCACAGGAATTCTTCGCTCAGTGAGGAAGGAAGATGACAGGAGAACTGTTTTCCTTGGGACAACATCAGTGATTCCAGTTTAGACTCTTCTGTGCATTTCTGAAAAGTGCGAGGGGAAACAGTGAGGAAGGATTTGCTCTCGCATAGCTCCTTGACACTGCTGGCAGCTAGGGCCCTGTTGGGCGAGAGACACTGAATCCCAAGTGAGCATGAACAGATGCTGGGAAGGGTTTGGATGCTAAGCCAGGTCTGTGAGCAACAGCAGTCAAGGTAGGTCAGGATCAGACCCGGGTCAGCACAGCAGAAATCATCACATGTGAGAAAACACTAGGCCAAGAGAGGAGCCTCTGGTGAACTTGGAGGGTAAGGTTGGATTGGTGTAGGCATGAAAAGACGCTGTATAACACATAGGAGTGAAATAGTGAAAGGAGAGGGAGGAGAACTGGTTTTGATATCCTGAAAGTATAATTTAAGAATTCTTTAGCTCCCAGAGGTTTGAGAGTATTTCAAAGGTCTGCTCGAGATGTAGAATTCCTAGAGTGTGACCATTTCTTAATCAAAGATCTCTACTGAAAATGGGTAAGTGGTAGCCAAGGGAAGGGATTTTTTTTTTTTTTAATGTCCGCATTTTATAGCCAATGTCACTGTGGTCACCTCTCTTCAACAATTGCCAGTGGAAGACCATCAATGGAATAGATTAGCACACTCCATGGTCCCATGCCCCATGGCCAATGACGGAGAGTGCTGCTGTTAAGGCTTTTCCCTCCACTGACCCTGATAAAGGACGTGTTCAGTGTTCTTGTCTGGGAAAAAGATGATCTCCAGAATTTCTAGGAAAGCAACCACCTCTCAATAACCTTCACTTCTGTTATTGATTTATTTAATCTTTGAGGAAGGCTGGATGGGTGAGAATTCAGTGGACTGATTTCTTAGTACAGATCTTTGGATTTTGGTAACCTTGATCTTGGTCTGTTGTATTTTGTGATACCATGTTATGATTCCATCTGCTTCTCAACTAAGACCTTGTGGAAATGTTGACTGTCCACTGGTTTGGTTTTAAAGGTGGTTATGTGAGCTCTGAACACAAAAGCCTGTTGTTTGAAGTAACAGATCTTACCTCTTTTCATATGGCTCTGAGACTGGCTTGGTTTGGTGAGGATGAGAACTCCGGCTCATAGCTGGTTCCAGAGTCTTCCAGGGAGCATCCAATTAACAAGAAGAATTATCTGGAGATGTTAGTGGCTTGAAATGGCTGTGGTTAATTTACTACTGATAATTTTCATCAACGAAAAGTTTGGTGGGAATGTATAATGAGAGTAATGTACCTTGAGAGGAATCTCCACCCCTATCCTCATGTGGCATGCAAAACAAGACAGTAAAGCCAGTGCAAATAGAGTCAGATCAAATGTCTGTAACAAAATGGTTATGTCAATTTTCAAAGAATTCTTGAGTAGAATCCTAAACATTTGTAGTTTAAATAAAACATGTAGAGAAATCTCAGCCGAAAAGCATTGAACTAGAAAATGCTGGGCTAAAATCACAAAAGTAAACTTGCAAACACATTTCAAAAACAAAAACAAAAAAACACCCCCTAAAATTATGAGTGATAACATTGTAGATCGTGTTGTTGCCTCAATCATAACAGAAGCACCACCAGGCAGGCCTCTGCTAAACAAAAAGGCAGCATGAACAGCCTGCACTCTGACAAATCTCTAGGAGCTTCCCAGACAGCATAGACTTTCTGAGACATTTATATTAATAGTATTCTTCCTACTCAAACTTAACCTAGGAATAACTGAACTCTTTTCTTTTCACTTTTTGTTGTGAATTGAGTGAAGGTTTACAGAGCAAATCCATGTAACAGTTCATACATGTTTTGTTTCATATCATTGATTGTAACCCTTTAAATAGAATATCACTTATCCTACTTCTTCCTTGTGTTTCCTGTTTCCATCTCCTTTTCTTTCCTAACCCTTCTTGCTTTTTGAACTTTGTCTTTGGACAAATTCTGCCCATTTGATACCAAATGGTTGATTATCCTAAGGAGTCCATACCTCCCTAGTGATATTGTTCACCTTAGAAGCCTGCCTAGTGTTTGGTTGAAAATTGAGCCATGTGGGTGAGTTGAGTTCCAGGCCTGAAGGGTGACTAAAGACCGTAGTCTCCAGGGTTCCACCCGTAAGCCTGGTCTTTTTTATGATTTTTATGAATTCCTCTTTTTATTTGAATTTCCCCCATGCAGCATAGCAAATTGTTGTTTTTAAGTACCATCGAGTCAGTTCCAACCCATAGTGACCCTGAATAGGGTTTTATTTTCTTTTAAAGTTTTTATTGTGAATTGAAAGAAAGTTTACAGGGCAGATCATCGGTTCTACATTCAACAAATCATAGACTTTGTTGCATTAAAATGGTTATAATCCTCTCCATGTACCATCAGTAAACAATATTTCTCTCTATTCGACCCTCAAGGAGCAGCTGGTGAATTTGAACCGCTGACCTTCCAGTTTGAAGTGGCTTTGCAGCTCAGTGCTTATTTTTTCCTAGCACCTTTCTTTTTATAAGGTGAAAGAATACATATTTATGATTTCCGGGGATTCTTGGGGAATTCTCAAAGGATATTTTTAGGTGTAAAAGATATTGCAATCATTTTGTTTAAATTTTTTTATTGAAGATACCATTTAGAAAAGGAAAAAACAAAAGTCACCCAGAGATTTGAGCACTTAGGACAGGATTATGGGAGACTGCTTCCATGAGAAGATGTTGATGATTATAGTTAGACTGTCTACTAATACAAGTAACAATAAAGAATTTAAGTAAACATTAAAAAAAACATTAACACATCCAGAAATGTGGAACTTCTGTAGTTTCTTTTATAATCAAGGATATTATAAAGTCAGAACAATTTTTTTTCCTGGTGAAATATGGAATCACTACTATTTGGAAGATGAGAAATAAGGCGGTGGTGTCCTGGTGTGGGATCATAGGATAAGGACTGGGCTACTAACCAAAAGGTCAGTTACCCTGTACAGGGTCGCTATGAGTCAGAACTGACTTGATGGCAATTAACAATATATAAGCTGGTAGGATGAATAATAGGTATTATGGATTGCATCGTATCTCCCCAAAAGATGTTCAACTTGTCTAGGACATGAGTCTCTGTGTTATGTAATTATCCTCTATATTATGATCTGTTATAATTCTACTTTGTATCATAAATCTTATTCTCCATTATATTAATGAGGGAGCTCTGGTAGCATACTGGTTACAAGTTGCAGTCAGCAGTTCGAAACTACCAGCTGTTCCACGGGAGAAAGATGAAGCTTTCTGCTCCTGTAAAGATTTACAGCCTTGGAAACCCTATACAAGGGCTCTATGAGTAGGAACCAACTCTACGGCACACCATCACCATGATATTAATGTTGTTGTTGTTGTTGTTAAGTGCTGTCGAGTCAGTTCTGACCCATAGCGACCCTGTACAGGGTTTCCGAGGGTGTAAATCTTTACGGGAGTAGAAAGCCTCATCTTTCTCCCGCGGAGCAGCTGGTATTAATGAGTCAGGATAAAATCTGTAGGATTAGTTGTATCTTGAGTCAGTTTCAATTGAGATATAAAAGAGACTAAACAAGTGAGCAGAAATCATAGGGACCTAACTACCACTAAGAAAGAAGAGTGAGGAGTAGAGTGTCCCCTTTGGTTCTGAGGTTCTTCCTAGACTTGGGAAAATATATGCAAAGACACATGGACATTTCCAAGGAATGCCAGGCCCACTGGTGTTAAAAGTGAAACAAGGACCTTCCCACAGACTAGTTTATGTGGTCAGTAAACGTTTATAAGTTTAGGAAAAAAACAACGAAGTTGCAAAAAAAAAAAAAAAAGTACACTTTTATTATATTTCATTAAATCTACAATATTAAGCTAGTTTGTTTGTCAAAGACCTACACTTGATTCATTACTAGTTTTTTGTTTTAAGCCACCACTGCTATTCATGGAGTTGTAGAATGTCAAAGGTCCAAGGAACCTAAGAGGTCATATCTGACCTTGCAACCTTTGTAGAAATCACTTTTAGTTGTCCCTTTAAAGCAGTCCATCTGTCTTTACTTGCTTATGTTCACTGATGGAGCTCTCAGTACTTAAAAGGCACTGTTCCATTGGAGAAGCACTCCTAGTGTTAAAAAGTTCTGCCTTGTATAATAAGAAGTTAAGAGGAACTTCTGTTTTTCAATAGAATTGATATCAGTTCCAGGTGCCAGGTACTCTGCCTTGAGACAAAAATCTCCAAAAATTGGCCAGATTCCTTCTTTCAGAATTTTTCATGAAAGTGAAAAATTAGCCCTGCCTCAATCAACTGCACCCACTCCCTCTTTTAGGTTCGATAAGGACATACCTGGGGGCAAGTGTAGGAAAGAATGAGAGCTTCTGTGCTGTCATTTATGGTAATTTTACGCTTTCCCTGCCCAGGAACCACCTAAAGTCGGGTTTCAAGAAGAAGGACGTAGCCAAGCACCTCACTCTCTTGCTTCCTAAATTGGGAACACACAGGCTTGCCCCATTGCTTCTGTCCTCAGATATAACTTTTGTGTCCCCTGGAGTTTCAGAATATTCATGAGCTAGAGTCTGAGGCTTGCTTCTCATTGGGAGACACAATAGGGTTATCTGAGAGAGTAACCTAGGGTGAGGAGAGACTGCGGTATCATAAGGCTGGAAAGGGAATAGGGTCTCCACAGTTCCGCCTAGCTATTGCTATGTAACAAAGCACCCAAGACTAGGTGGTTTAAAACATACACATTTATTCTTGTTCAATAGTTTATGGGTCATCCAGAGAAACAGTGATGCCAGAGATGGAGGCAGAGACGATGACATGGAGAGATGGAGTGGCTGGGGACTCTAGACCCAGTGAGAGGGGCTGTGTGCTGACGACTGAGGGGCAGGCTTGCAGGGTATACCCTTTGGTTGGTTGATGATGCATGGAGGGGATTGCAACCATGGCAATAAAATGATATACCATAGGATGAATGTAAAGCTAATGTTCTCACATGTAAACTATCACATAATTCACAATAAAAGCTTAAAAAAAATCCAAAGCACCTCCCCCCCCCCCCAAAAAAAAAAAAAAAAAGTTTATGGATCAGCTGGGCAGTTTGGGTTTGGACCAGGCGAGCTGATTTTGGCTAGTCTTGTTCATGACTATTCAGTCATCTTGCAGGTCATCTGGGGATGTCTCCTGTAGAGGCTGCACCTGTAATAGCTCTCTTTTATGTAATATCTACTTATCCAACAAGGAACTCTGGTAGCATAGTGGTTACGAATTGGGCTGTGAACTGCAAAATCAGTAGTTTGATCTAACAGCTGTTCCACAGGAGAAAAATGAGGCTTTCTGCTCCCGTAAAGGGTTTACAACCTTGGAAACCCTGTACGGGGTCAGTATGAGTCGGAACCGACTCCACGGCACATGACCACCACCACCACTTATCCAACAGTCTAGCTTAGTTCTGATAGGTCTTTGAAAGAGTCACAGCATGCAATGCCTTCTGTGGTCTAGGCTCAAAATGGGGTTACTATACCTTCTGTTGCCAAAGCAAGTCACAGTGCCATTCAAGGGTAAGGGAAATAGACTCTAATTCTTGGTGGGAGGAGCTTTAACGTTACAGAGTAGAGGATGTTGATTCAGAGAGGAGTGAAAATTTGCAGCTTATTTCTACAATCAATCTGTTACATGCACTTTAGTTTCCTGAGAGATGACCTTAACAGTTGTGTGATACCTCTGTGTAAGGGAACTAGTAGGTTAAAGGTCAGGTCAGAAGCCATGGGCTGCGAAGAGAGCACTGGGCCTAACAAGGTATTGGAATGATGAGAGAGGAGGGTGTGGCATGCCATAGGGAGATATAGTCACATCTCTGAGAGGATCCTCAGTGACGGGGGAAGCCAGAAAGAAGCTGGGTACTGCTTCCAAGAAAACTACAAATACTATACTGAAACAGCAAGGCCAGCACCAGCAATCAACAGAACAAGACTCAGCTAGAGGGACTTTGAGGCCTCCTCAGCACTGCTGATATGGCTGGAGAAGAGCTTTGTGTCTCCAAAGGGGTTAAACCCAGAGAAAGGAAGGGGTGCCAGAACCTTTCTCGTTCAGTTCCTGCCTCCCTTCCAAAATATGGCAGAGGGAGAAAGAGTGAAAAAGGACACCAACCCCCTTCCAGCCCCAGATTTTCTGAGCCATCAGCCAGGCCTGCACTGGGGGAGGGGAAAGATGCCATTTCAGTGAGGTAGAGATTGGGGTTTCAAACTCAACAAGACTTGACTTTTTTTCCCCTTTAAACATTGGTTTTGCCTTTTATTGTATGCTATACGTCCTGGTGTGGTGCTGTGAGTTAATGCACTGGACTGCAAAGTCAAGGTCAGTGGTTCAAGCTCACCAGCTGCTCCTAGGAAACCCTATACAATGTCGCTATGGGTTGGAACCAACTCAATGGCACTTAACAACAACAAAAATAAGTGTATAGCTTTGTATTGTTCAATAAAAATGGTTTTACTGTCAGTGTAGGTTTTGTTTGTTTTGAGGTCCATTGTACATTCAACAAAATGTGCAGATTTAAAGTGTATAGTTTGGACTGCACTTTCTCAAAGGCAATTAACAACAACATATTTATTATTATATAATATCATATCATATATTATATGTCCCTGTTTGGTGTAAATGGTTAACATGCTTAGCTAGTAACTGAAAGGTTAGGGGTTCAAGTCCACCCAGAGGCACCTAAAAAGAAATGCCTGGTGATCTTTCAAAAAATCAGTTATTGGGAGCCCTGTGGATTACAGTTCAATTCATTGGCAACTGTTTTGTTTTTAATCTAAGAAAAGAAAATACAAATTGAAGAAAAATCAACTCTTACCTTTTCATATTTTAAAATATAATACAAGGGGCTTCAAAATGTTCATGGAAAAATTCCATTTTCTTTTAATTCAATTTTTTTTCCCATGAAACTTTTGAAGCCCTCATATATTGTTTTTATAAGAGAGGGCTTAACAAATTGGGAGGGAAATGAATGAAAAGATAATGGAATTTTTCCATGAACTCTTTGAAGCCCCCTCATATTATTATATTTTAAAATATGGAAAGGTAAGAGTTGATTTCTTTCATGTTGTATTTCCTTTTCTTAGATTCAATTCCAGGATAATTTTGAATCATGATTCTCTTATTTCTACTCCCAGTTTGTTTGTTCTTTTCAGCTATAAATTTATGTCTTCATCCCAGTTGTTGACAAGAATTTGAGATTAGAGCAGCCCCAAAGCTACATTCCTGGCTTGCTTCAAAAAATGTCCTTTAGCCTGAAGTAGAGTAAGGCAGAATATGAGTACAAATTATTTATCTAGTTGCAAATCCATCCAATTGCATATTTCCTAACCCATCCACTTCCATTCATTTGATTCTGACTTACAGTGACCCTGTATAGGGTTTCTGAGGCTGTAAATTCTTACAGGAGCAGAAAGCCTATCTTTCTCCATCAGAATGGCTGGTGGGTTTGAACCACTGATCTTTTGGTTAGCATTACAGTGCTTGTTTTACAGTGCCAACAGGGCTCCTTGTATATTGCCCTAATCTCTCTAAATTGTCCACAATAATACTATAAGGGTTTTTTTTTTTTAAACTTTTTATTATGAATTGAGTGAAGGTTTACAGAACAGATCATCAATTTTAATTCAACAAACCATACACTTTGCTTCACTACATGGTTGCAATCCACTCCGTAGATCAACAGTTAATGGCCTTTACCTCTATTCACTTTAACTATGACATTCTTCCATGTGTCTCCCTTATTGTATATTGCCTGCCCTGTCACCTATGTTAACAGCCCATGAACAGTTTTCCCTATCCCCAACCCACCCCCATCATAGATTGTTTCATTTATCGAGAAAAACCTTTTTTTTTACGTTTTGCATCATTGGTCTCATACAATGTTTGTCCTTTTGTGATTGACTAATTTCACTCAGCATAATGTCCTCCAGAGTCAACCATGTTATGCGGTATTTCACCGATTCATTATTCTTCAACCTTTTGTAGTATTCCATGTTTGTATGTACCAAAGTTTCTTTAACCTTTTGTCTGTTGATGGGCATTTAGGCTATCTCGATCTTTTTGATGTCTCTTGTAGACAGCATGTTGAAGGATTCTATTTTCTTATCCATTTTACATTTACATGCTGTGTAATTATCAATAGGTATGAATTGATTGTTGTCATTTTCTATGTTTTTTTGTTTTTTTGTTTTGTTTTTTGTATTGCTGCTGGATTCTTTGCTCCACATAATTTTCTATGCTGAGTGCTGAGTAAGTTCATTTTGTTTGTGGGTTTTTTGTCATTTTCATTTCTGTTGTGTTAATGTTTACTAAATCTTTCTGGTTTTCTTTTCTTTTTTACTTTGATGTGCAGGTATATTGTCTCTTGTTGAAATTACCTTGTAATTTCTTATTTTTACCCCTGTTTAAAAGTCCTGGTGTGGTGCTGTGGGTTAATGCACTAGACTGCAAAGTCAGTTTGAACTGCAAGATTGGTGGTTCAAGCTCACCAGTCGCCCTTTGGAAACCCTCTAGAGGGTCGCTATGGGTCGGAACTGACTCGACGGCACTTAACAACAACAACATTAAAACAGTCAGTTTTATCTTGAAATCGACTTTACTTCCTTGCCATTTAGAAGTTTCTATCTATACTATTCCCTCTTTTTGCTTTGTACTTGACTTCATTATACATTGATATCTCTGCTTCCCTATTTTCAATCGTATAGGTTTGCTTCACTTTGAATACTTCTTTATCTGGATTGAGTGCTGGGTAATGATGTCATGTATGGCAATCTCAGGTTGTTGTCTGCTGTTGATGGTTCTTAGTCCAAAGTACAACCTTTAGGATTTTTTGCAAAGCTTTTCTGGTCATTACAATTTCCTTTCATTTTGGTTTATCAGATGTCCTAATTCTCCCATTGTATTTGAGGGACAGTTAAACTGGGTTTATGATTCTTGGTTGGATTTTTTTTTTTTTTCATTTAGAATTTTGTATATGCCTTCTTGCCTACATAGTTTCTGCTGAGAAATCTGAGCTTATTTTTATTGATTATCCTTGGTAGGGAACTTTTCATTTTTCCCGAGCTGCTTTCAGGATTCTTTCCTTGTCTTTGATTTTGGAAAGTTTGACTATGATATGTCTTGGTGATTTTCTTTTGGGATCTATCCTATTTGGGGTTCGTTCATCTTCTTGTATGCTTATCTTCTCGTCTTTCATGATGTTAGGAAAAGTTTTCTTCCAACAACTTTTTGACAGTTTTCTCTGTTTGTGTCTCTTCCTGTTCTGGAATTCTGAACACATGTAAGTTGTTCCTCTTCATAGTGTCCTATATAACTCTTAGGCTTTCTGTGGATCTTTTCATTCTTTGTTTCTGATTGTTCTAGCATTGAGAAGTTTATCTTCAAGCTCACGCATTCAGGCTTCCATTACTTTACATCTACTCCTTTGCCCTTTCAATGTATTGTCCATTACTGAGGTCTCACTGTTGTGTTGTCAGGTGCCATCGAGTCGGAACCGACTCATAGCGACCCCATGCACAGCAGAACGAAACAATGTCTGATCCTGGGCCAACTTCACTACCGCCGCCACACTTGAATCCATCAATGATGTCACCTTGCTGATCCATCTCGTTGGGGGTCTTCCTCTTTTTCTCTGACCCTCCATCTTACCCAGCATGACATCCTTCTCCAGCGCCTGTTCTCTCCGGACAATGTGTCCAAAGTATGAGAGACGAAGCCTAGCCATCTTGGCCTCCAAGGAACACTCTGGTTGCACTTCTTCCAAAACAGATCTATTGATTCTTTTGGCAGTCCATGGCACTTTCAGTATTCTCCTCCAACACCACAACTCAAAGGCATCAATTCTTCTACGATCTTCCTTATTCACTGTCTAGCTTTCGCATCCATATGAGGTTATTGAAAATACCATGGCTTGGGTCAGGCGCACCTTAGTCCTCAAGCTGACATCTCTGCTCTCATTATTACCCTGGATTTCTAAATGCAGGTTTTGTATTGGTTCAAAGTATGTATTTATTTTGTCTGTTCGTTCATGTAGTGTCTACTGAATTCTTCTAAAGTTTTTTATTGTGTTCTTGCTTTCCTCAATCTTTCTATCGATCCTTTGAAGATATATAATTATTATTCTTTTGAATTATTTTTCAGTTCGATCTATCACCTTTACTTCCTCAGAAACATCTTCTGGCTCTGCATCTTAATAATTTGAGCCATTCTCTGTTGTTTCTTCGTGTGAGATAAAATTTTCTGTTGTCCCTTGAGTATTGTGAGGTTGTTGTGTTTGTGAATGCAAGGAGTATTGTTGTTGAACCCAGAGGGGAGAGCTTTCTGGGGGGCTTCTGAAATTCAAGGAGCTTATGAGGTGGTTGTGGAAGAAATGTTACAACAGAGTTCCTGGCCCTAGATGGAGTTCCTATTGTCCTTGGTGTTATCTGTGTAAAGGGCACGCAATTTGGAAATAGTTCTTGGGGCTCTTTCTGTGTCTGTTAGGACCACAGGGAAGCTGGGAGCAGGGTGACTGGTTAAATGCTGGTCTAGTGGCTATCTATATTTTGTCAGTCTGGAGCCAACCCACCTGAATCTAGGAACCAAAACGTCATACCAAAGTAACATAGCTGGCCCCACCTCACGCAGGCATAGCTCTCAATCTTGTGACTTCGAACTCCCAGAGAGCAGGGTCTGTGCTTGGGGTGAATGATCATGGGAGCTGGTCACACATCTAGTCACTAGGGAAGCATGGGGAAAAGAAAGAAATCACGCCTTTTTTGTTGCCTGCTCGAATCTGCTCTGCCAGGCCTCTTTCCTCCACCAAAGCTGCTCACAAGATGGTGGAGCTGTATCTGGCCAGCGGTTCACCAGTCACTCTCCTTCTCTTGTCACCCTGCTGGGCCTCTCCTCCCAGCAAGCACTCCAGCCACCTCTCTAATCTTTCTTCTGAAGTTCAGGTTGTCAGAATTTTCATTTGTGTGTTTTGTTTTGTCTCTTTTATCTTTGTTGTAGAGGGTCCGTGTAGTGCATCTGCCTAGTCTGCCATCTTGCTGGAAGTTCCTATGAGAAGTTTTTTTGTTTCAATTTGTTTTTCTGGAAACTTTTTGGAAAACCACACACAAATATCTATAATCTGTTTTGACTTGTTAACTCCAACTTTTTTTCTTTATGCACTAATTCAAAATAAAATATTAATGCATGTAGACAGGAGTAGAGGATAACATAGCAAACACTTATGCACCTCTTAGTCTACTTTATAAAATCTTAACGGCATGTTTACTTTAGAATTATCTCTTTTTTTAAAAGAAATAAAACATTATTCACACAGTTGGAGAACCTTGCCACCTTTCTTTGTCATGAATTCAGAATGCATCATTCATGTATGATTTATAACTTGGCTACATGTGTGCTATATCTATCTATACCTAACTACTCTAACTCCTCACTACTGAGTCAGATCCAACCCATAGCAACTCTGTTGTTGTTGTTGTGAAGTGCCATTAAGTCAGTCCTGATACATAGCGATCCTGTATAGGGTTTCCGAGGAGCAACTGGTAGGTTTGAACTGCCAAACTTGTGCTTATCTAATAGCACAACAACCCTGCAGGACATAGTAAAACTCCTCCGTAGGGTTTCCAAGACTATAAATCTTTACAGATGCAGACTACCTGCCACATCTTTCTCCTGTGAAGCAGCTGGTAGGTTTTAACCCTCAACCTTTCAGGTAGTAGCCAAACTCTTTAAACACTGTACCATCAGGGCTTGTTAATTGTACCCATATGCATTCTATGCTAATTTTCTTTAGATCTTTTGACTGTACTATACCGCATATATTTTGCAACTTGCATTTTACTGCTCAATGTTATATTTCTAGAATGATGCACACTGATTAAATAGTGTATTTTTTGTTTTGTTGGGGTTTTTTGGTTTTGTTTTTTTTTTGGTAATTTGGTAACTGGAAAGTATTCTATTTAAGGGTGGGAAACTGTTTTCTGTAGATGACCAGACAGTAAATATTTTTAAAACTTTGCAGGAGATATACGAGGAAGCTTGAAGTTAATGAAAAATGGAATTACAAGATAATGGGGCCATAAAAGATAATGGGATTTTTCTGTGAACTTTTTGAAGCTGCCTCATACCGGTCTATGTCACATAGTCTTCTTAGTTCTATTTTTAGTTTGTTTCTTTCTTTTTTAGCAATCCTTTAACCACATAAAAAACATTCTTAGCTCTTAGGCTATACAAAAAGAGAACATAATTTGCCAATAATGACAGTTCTACTGTATGACTGTAACACTGTTTATCCATTCTTTTCATTCTTTTTTTCTTTCTTTCTTTTTTTTTAAGTTTGTATGTCTTCCTAGGTCTCAGGAATGACATAGAAATGACAACGTTTGCCTCACTTACTTACTTAGGAAGATCAGGCAGATAAGGATTATGAAAGTGCCTTGAAATGTTATAAACAAAAACACAGTCAAACCTGTTAATTCGGACTTATGGTGACCCATGTGTTACAGAGTAAAACTGAGCTCCATAGAATTTTCTTGGTTGTAATCTTTATGGAAGCACATTACTAGGCCTGTCTTCCATGGTGCTGCTGGGTGGGGCTCAAACTACCAACATTTTGATTAGTTGTTGCTAGGTGTGGCGCTGTGGGTTAATGAGCCAGACTGCAAAGCCGTTTGAACTGCAAGGTTGGCAGTTCAAGCTCACCAGCTGCTCCTCGGAAACCCTATACAGGATCGCTATGGGTCAGAACTGACTAGATGGCACTTAACAACAACAACAACAGTTGCCAACAAGTTGAGTCTGACCCATGGCAACCTATGTGTACAGAGTAGAATTGCTTCACAGGGTTTTGAAGGTTGTGGCCTTTTGGAAACAGATCACTCACTGGATCTGTCTTTAGAAATGCCTCTTGGGTAGGTTGGAACCTCCAGTCTTTCTATTAGTAGTCAAACACTTTTATAGTTTGCACCACTCAGAGAACACTGCAATGTTAAAAAGGCTGTTTAATTCCTGCTCGTTCTTCTCAGCTCACTTTTCTCTCCTCTTCCTTATCCTTCTCTTTTTCTGTACTAAGTAGCTTCTAGATAGAATTTGAATTTTAAAAAAAGGGAACTCATTGTGAAAGCTAGATGTTAGATGTCAAGACACATGGGAAAATGGTCTTGGATCGTTGAGGATTGGGGAAGCCTGAGCCCAAAGAATGTGTCTTCGTACCTGGAGATTTCTGCAAACTTTGAGGCATCACTGGATGTGATATTCCAGAGGCATAGTCTTGCTGTAGCCATCGTTTTAGCTGGAACATAGCTGCTGCCTTGTTTAAGGGCTCTAGGTCAGGATCTTGGACTGGTGACCTTTGCTGCCACCCATTAGCTATGTGTTCAATCTGATCTCATGGACATTTTGTCTCTTCATCAAACTGCAAGTTTCACAGAGTTATTATGGAATAAAATGAGATATGCTGAAAACATCGGTATGTGGTATAAGCCCTTGGTGAACATTGATTGGATCTGAGATGCTGAGTAGAGGCGAATTCACTATATGATTTTTCTGTATTATTAATCATGTATTTATGGAAAGCCCCCTTTAAGAGCTTCATTGGACGATGGATTAACATTGGACTGCGTTTGAACTGCAAGGTTGGCAGTTCAAGCTCACCAACTGCTCCTTGGAAACCCTATACAGGGTTGCTATGTGTCGGAACCGACTCAATGGCACTACACAACAACAACAAACCAATCATAAGGTCAATGGTTTGAACCCACCAGCAGCTCCATGGGAGACAGATGAAACAGTATGTTTCAGTAAAGATTTACAGTTTCAGAAACCCTGTGGAGCAGTTCTACTGTCTTATAGGGTCACTCTGAGTTGGAATAGACTCAGCTGCAGTAGGCTTTGGCACTAGACAGCAAAGCTGCAAGAGACTTGTACTTACATTTTTTGTGTGTGCATAGCACTCATAACATTAATGGAATTTGTACAAAACATGAGCTTGGATTTTGTTTTGGGCTCCTTCTTTGATTTTGGTGTAAAACAGTGATCCATTATTTTTTCCTTATGCAAAGGGTTTTTATCGTGATTTTAATTTCTTTGATAGGTCTATAGCTATTCAGATTTTTTTTTTCCCCATCTTGTGTCAGTTTTGGTAAATTGTATTTTTTGAAAGAATTTGTCCAGGATGCCAAATTTTATTGCATTTACTGGCAAAACAGTTAATTATATATATATACATGTTGTTGTTGTTAAGTGCCATTGAGTCGATTCTGACTCATAGAGACCCCTGTATAGGGTTTCTAAGGAGCAGCTGGTGACCTTGAACTGCCAACCTTTCAGTTCAAATGGCTTTGCAGTCTGGCGCATTAACCCATAGCGCCACACCAGGACTCCATACAGAGAGAATATGCATTACTATAATCAGAAATGAAAGACGAGATGTATATTATAGTCCTATATATATATATACACACACACACATACATACACATATACATATATATGTGGGTATATGTGTGTATATATATGTGTGTGTGTGTATATATAAGGAGCTCTGGTAGCGTAGTGGTTACGAATCGGGCTGCAAACCTCAGGGTCAGCAGTTCGAAATACCAGCTGTTCCATAGGAGAAAGATGGGGCTTTCTGTTCTCGTAAAGATTTACAGCCTCGGAAACCCTGTACAGGGTCCCTATGAGTCGGAACCGACTGCTCGGCACATAACAACAACAAATGTATATATATATATATATGTCTGTGTGTATATGTGTGTGTGTGTATATATATATATATATATATATATATAACTATAGCATACATCCTGTCTTTCATTTCTGATTATAGTAACGCACCTTCTCTCTTTTAAAAAAAATAATACTTTAGTGTATTTTTGGTGAAGATTTACACAGCAGTTTAGATTCCCATCTAACAATTTCTATACAAGTAGTTCAGTAACATTGGTGAGGTTTTTCACAGTGCATGAACATTCTCATTATTTCCGTGTGGGTTGTTTTATTTCCTTTAACCAAGTTTCCCTGCCCCCTTACATTTTAATATTTGTTGTAAGAAATTCTTTGTCATTTGTTCTCATATAGGACATTTTTTAAAGGGGCACAGTACTTATGAGTGATAGTCATTGTTTTTTAAAGCCTAATTGTTATTTAGATAAAAGATGACCTCAGAAGTTAGTTTGGATTCAAGGTTTGAATTGTATCTCAGGAGTCCTCCAGTCTCAACCAGTCCAGTAGCTCTTTGTTTTTTATGTTGTTATTGTTGTTCTGTTTTGTGTTTTGGGAATTTGAGGTTCTGTTCTACTTTTGTGACCCTGATTAGAACAGTCAGTAGTGGTAGCTGGGCACCATCTAATTCTTCTGATCTCAAGGTAAATGAAGCTGTGGTTCGTGTACACTGTTTGTCCTGTAGACTAGTTTCTTCTTTGTGTCTTTGGCTTCTTTCTTTCTCTTTTTCTGTGGATGAAAAAAGACCACTATCTTTCTTTCTTGATCAATATAGTCAATTTGTCACTTTGTCAGTTTTGTTGATTTTTTTCAACAAACCTAAGCCTAATATTTGTGTGTCTACTTTTAAAATGTCCCCAAAGTAAGAACTTGAAATTGAGAAAAAAAGCAGTACTCATCTATTACTGCAAACACTGAGGTCTTTTTAAAAGATTGAACTGAATTACTATTTTTTTTTCTTTTTTTAATGTTTTATTGTGAATTATGTGATAGTTTACATGGGAGAACATTAATTTTACATTCATCCTATTGTATATCGTTTCATTGCTATGGTTACAATCCCCTCCAGGCATCATCAACCAACCAAAGGGTATACACTACAAGCCTACCCCCGAGTCATCAGCACACAGCCCCTCTCCCTCTCTGTGTCTAAAGTCCCCAACAGCTCCATCTCTCCACGTCATCGTCTCTGCCTCCATCTCAGGCATCACTGCTTCTCTGGGTAGGGTCCTGCCCTCCGCTTTTCTCCCTTGATGGTCCCAGGGACCTCCGCTTCTAAGCTGAAAACTTAATCACTCCCCTCCTTGCTACAAAACGTCTACTTTTACATTTCCAACCCTCACAAGCAGTCCTGATAACAATTATTCACTATTGTATCACGAGAGACCCATCCGCATCTCATTTCATCAGCCCTGCCTAGACAGATTGTATACTACTCAGTGGAGATTCTACCATCCTACATGCCCTCTGAATCTAGATTCCCTCTTGAAAGCTTGTAAGCCAGTCACTTCTTGCCTTTGTAGCCCCGCCGTCTTGGGTAGCCAATGTCCAGGTTGCCCATCCCTGTCTACTCTGTGTATGGAGGGGGTGGGAATGATCCTTGCTGTAAGGATTTGTTTCCTCTTTTGAGCTACTGCATCCATAGGTGTAGGTCAAGTTCATCAAATTGTATCAGATTATTGAATTACTGTTTTTTTGTTTCTCAGTTGTGACATACTCAATCTTTCTGCCTTCTCTTCTTCAGTCAGTGATATCCCAGGCTGCTGGGTAGGGGAATGAAAGCTTGGATGAGGGTTAGAGATTATGCAGATAGGCAAAGGAAACTCACGGAAAGGGCCAAACTGGCTCTTTCCATGAGTTTGTGAATACTCACTATTGGTATTGTCAACTCTCCCACTTAAGGCTGATTCTTAAGTTTTTCATCATGCATGTTGCAGACTGAGAAAGATTTAGAGAACCAATCCTTACAATTCCAGAGATGAGTAGAGTTTTTAGTGCTTGTTTCATATTAGATTGGAAGCTGTTTTGGGCATTTCTAATTGTGCTTCAAAAGATTTAAAAGTAATTTGGACTCAGTGCACAAAATGAGATTGCATTTTTTCTGGAAGAAATAATTTTAACAATAAAACCAAAGTATCTTATGACAAGGTTATTATAGCACCTTATATTCATTATATTTAGGAAAAAGTTGTTGTTATGTGCTGTCCAGTCATGTTGTTGTTGTTAAGTGCCATCAAGTTGGTTCTGACCCATAGCGACCCTGTATAAGGTTTCCGAGGAGCAGCTGGTGAGCTTGAACTACCAACTTTGCAGTTCAAATGGCTTTGCAGTCTGACATATTAACCCACAGCGCCACACCAGGACTCTGTCCAGTCATAGTGACCCTGCATAAGGTGTCCAAGGCCTTAAATCTTTGCTGGGAGCAAAAAGCCTCATTTTTCTTCTGTGGAGCGGCTGGTGGACTCAGAACTCAAAACTAGCTTTGTGGTTCATATGTCAATATGGAACTGCTGTGCTCCCTTAGGAAAAAGTAAGATATAATAGATTCATGACCTTAGAACCTCTGAAAATTGGCTACTTGTTTGAACTTCAGGACATTCATTTGTTATTACCTGCTCTGTGAGCGTTTTCTGAGTTCTTATTCTATATGTGGTCCAGGATCTAAATATCAAAGATAATTAAAGAACATGTGTGTGTGTGTGTGTGTAGTGATGAATATCAAGAAAGAATCTAGAAAACTCCATGTTTTTATTTCAATGTATTCTTGTTCATTTAAAAGGGGCATATGAATTATTTTGCTTAATACTTATTCAAAAGTATGATAATACATTGCACAGTCAGTCAGCTAGCTGATTTCACTTCTTTCCAAGTAAGAAGCAATAGCATAACAAAAGTACCATTGAAACTCCAAAGGGTATGAAACTTTGGAAATGAAAATCTCCAAAGGGCATTTAATTTCCTCGTGAAACACAAGCCAACCAGAAACACTATTTTGCTTATGTATTTTTAATCCTTATGTGGCACTGTGGGCTAGTGCGTCAGCCTGAAAAGTCGTTCAAACTGCAAGGTTGGTGGTTCAAGCTCACCAGCTGCTCCTTGGAAGCCCTATACCGGTCTCGCTATGGGTCAGAATCGATTTGATGGCACTTAACAGCAACAACAGCATTGAACATCTTTTTTCTTTATTTTAAACAATGCATTTGCTATCTTTCCACCCTTAAGAGATGGTCCCATACATCAGAAACATCCTCTGAGGCCAATACTCTTTTGGAAAATGTTTATAGTATATGGTTTGGTAAAGAAAGAAGTAATGCAACTTTAGTACAGTGTTTTTTTAAAAATAATAAATCCTTGTAATCAATTCATTTTTCAGCAAATATTTATTGAATACTTACTATATGCCAGACACTGCCCTTGATGCAAGGCATCCTTGAACAAAACAAAACTCTGTCTTTGCCGAGCTTATATTCTATCAGGATACGTTTCTTTTACCTAAAAGTAAAGCATTGTTTAATTGGTTGATTTTCTAAATAAAGATTATTTGAAGTTTGAGGCTATTTTCAAGTTGTTGTTGTTGTTGTTGTTAAGTGCCGTCGAGTCGGTTCCGACCCATAGCGACCCTGTACAGGGTTTCCGAGGGTATAAATCTTTACTGGAGTAGAAAGCCTCATCTTTCTCCCTTGGAGTGGCTGGTAGTTTCGAACTGCTGACCTCGCAGCCCGATTCATAACCACTACGCTTCCAGAGCTCCAAGTTGTAGTTATTAAAAATTCCATTGCAGTTTGTTTTCTTCTTACCCAGTGGTTAGTTTGGGTACACTATGTTGACTTTGCTCCAGTGTGGATACTTCTCAAACCTGCTCCATGTTTTAGATGCCTGTGGTTTGGATCCTATCAACTTATACCCACATAAATTTATTTCACTATTGAAAATCCAAGAACAAATTAATTTGTATATATTTAATAGTCCCCTAGAAGGTCTGATGCTTTTCTTACTTTATTAGAATGCCAACCATTTTCATCTAAACTTAATAGAAAGAACAAGCATTTTAATCTAAACTTAATTTAAAAAATATGTGTGTGTGTTTGTGTGTATATACACACACCTCATATATGTAATAGTGTAGTGGTTACGAATCTGGCTACGAACCTTAAGGTCGGCGGTTCGAAACTACCAGCCGCTCCGCGGGAGAAAGATGAGGCTTTCTACTCCCGTAAAGATTTACACCCTCGGAAACCCTGTACAGGGTCGCTATGGGTCGGAACCGACTCGACGGCACTTAACAACAACATATATATATATATAATGGAGTCCTGGTGTGGTGCTGTTGGATAAAGCACTGAACCACAACATTGGTTTGAACCACAAGGTCAGTGGTTCAAATTCATCAACTGTTCCTTGGAAACCCTATACAGGGTTGCTGTGAGTCAGAACTGATTCGCTGGCACTTAATAAAAACTATATATATATATGTATATGTATATTTG
Source organism: Chrysochloris asiatica (assembly GCF_000296735.1). Classification (NCBI taxonomy): domain Eukaryota; kingdom Metazoa; phylum Chordata; class Mammalia; order Afrosoricida; family Chrysochloridae; genus Chrysochloris; species Chrysochloris asiatica. The sequence goes on along the minus strand of NW_006408580.1, from coordinate 17,020,197 downwards.
TATATGACAACTATATATATATTTGTACACATCAACAATATATATCTATATATGCTTGTATATATCAGTTGGCTTCAAAAAGTTCATGGAAACATAGAATTTTTCCACAAACATTCAGAAGCTCCCTTCTTTATATAAACACACACACTTCTATAGTAATCTAAAGAGTCTTGGTTGCACAGTGAGTTAAGCACTTGGCTGATAATCAAAAGATGGGTGGTTTAGCCACTCTGTGGTAGAAAGATGAGGCAGTCTGCTTCTGTAAAGATTCACAGCCTCGGGAACCCTGTGGAGCAGTTCTCTGTTCATGGTGAATTAGAATCAACTCAATGCCGGCGGGTTTGGTTTTTCATGTGTAGTAATCTGCAGAGTCCTGGTGGCACAGTGTTTAAAGCACTCAACTGCCAACCAAAAGACTGGTGGTTTGAACCTACTAGCCACTCAGTGAGAGAAAGATATGGTAGTTTGCTTCCATAAAGAGTACAGCATTGGAAACTCTAGGGACAGCTCTACCCTATAGGGTCACTATGAGTCAAAATTGATTAGATAGCAATGATTTTATAGCAATCTAAATAATAGTCTGCACTATCATACACTGAGTCGGAACCCACTCAGCATCACTTAACAACAGCAACAGCATCATACAATAGTACTCGAACGAGTTCATATCCATTCCTCCTGAAATTAACTCATGTTCACGTGCATTAGGGGGAAAATGCTCTCATATTCCAAGAGTTTTTGTAAAGGCTTGACTTTGTAGTGTGGCCACAAATTAATGGAATTTACGTATTGGTACTCAGTGGGGAGACACACCCCTTCCCACCCACCTCCACTTAAGAATGTGTTGTCAGGATGGTGCTTGAGTTCACTGGAGCACACAATGCTGCTCATATGAGGGGCTTCAAGAACTTCATGGAAGAATCCCATTATTTCTTCATTTCATTTTTCCACAAACTTTTTGAAGCCCCTTCATATAGTTCCTCAGGTTTCTTTCTAGAGCCTATGGTTGAAGAATACAGCCTAGGATATTTTGAGTTTCTCAAATTCTAGCGCAGCTTAGAATTGAAGATACTCAGCAGTTGCAAACATACACAGAAGAGCTGAGGTCCATACTGCAAGGCTCAAACCATTTATTTATTTATTTGTTTGTTTGTTTGTTTGTTATTTATAGATTACCTATTTTCAAAAGGTTCTCATGTTACTTACAAAATATTTGAAAAGAGGGAAGGGAAGACAGATTTGAAGAAAAAGTTATATGAAAGATTATTGTGGTGGCTAATTGATTAGTGGAGGTGTGGGCAAATGTTGGTTAATGCCTATAGTTTGAGTGTTGGGGAATACAGAAAATGCAAAAGATCATTTCAGTCATAGAGGGTCAACCAGTCATGTTGATTATTTACAAAATTGATTGTATATCAGTTATTGCATTTTAAGAGATTCTGTCATGCTTTGACCTCCGTGAGAATCTGCAGCAGAATGGAGATCCTCTTTCTTGGGGTTCTAAATGGCCCTGTAACCATTTTACTGTTAGATAACCTGATAGAAAGCTCCACGCATGGGTCCAGGTACTTAATTTCTTGGTCTGACTATCCAGGGCAAGGGTTTTCTTTTTTCTAACTCAACTTACCAATGCCCCTTCTCTCTGCCTGAGGCAGAATGATAAGGAAGGAGGAGGACAAGTTGCTAGGGCAGATAGAGGGGTCTGCCCTGTTTCTTTCTGATCATTGATTCTGATCTGGGAGGAGATTCCCAGAAACCAGCTTAACGCAGCGAGGCTCACCCACTCCAGGGTGCCTGGAAAGCATGATTTCAGGAAGTCTTTACGTATAGAATACTCATGTAATAAAGAGTCGATATGAAACTGGGGTCAGTGGAAGCAAGGAAGAATTGGATAACTCCATGAAGTACATTAGGGAGATTCTCCAGACTCCTTGTGACCCTGGACAGTTTTAAGGGTAACAGATCCCTGCTTCTTGTCTCCCACAGACAAAAGAGGAACCATAGGAAATGTTGCTATTCTAGGGCACTGTGGAGTTCATTTCAACTCATAGTGACCCCTTATGAGACAGAGTAGAATTTGCCCCATAAGCTTTTCTTGGCTGGAATCATTATGGAAGCAGTTTGACAGGCCTTTCTCCCATAGTGCAGCTGGGTAGTTTTGAACTGCCAATTTTCATTTAGCAGCTCAGCGTTTAACCATTAAGACTCTTAATGGTTATTTTTATATTTATTAGACAGAAGCACCTACTAGTTAAGACAAAAATCATAGAGCAAGACTGCCTGCTAGTCGAGTGATCTCTGGAAGACAATTTACCATCTTTATGTCATGTGTATAATGACTGTTGTTGTTGTTAAGTGCCGTCGAGTCATTTCCGACCCATAGCGACCCTGTACAGGGTTTCCGAGGCTGTAAATCATTACGGGAGCAGAAAGCCTCATCTTTCTCCCGCGGAACAGCTGGTAGTTTCGAACTGCTAGGATACTAGTATTGACTTGATAAAATTGTGGTTAGAATTAAGTTATTAGTACCAGTAAAGTTTCCTACAATACAAAGTCAGTTCTTTTGAATTTAACAGTAATTCTTTTGAGTGTAACAAACTGGTGGGGAAGCGATGTCATTCAGTTTCCGCAGGGAAGAAATCAAAATTTGTTTGGAAGAGAAATAGCAGAAGCATCCAAGATGTATTGTGCAGTATATATAATGAATCACAGGGCATAATACTTGTTCTGGCAGTCTGTGTACTAAACAAGATATAAGTATGTATTGAAGGCAAAGTTTGCAATTTCTAGATAACCATCTGATAAGCTGGAAGGTGTTCAAGACGGATTTTGAAAATAGCAAGCTCTTAGTCACTAAGACTTCAAGGTGTATTTTAATGCGTTAATGTCATGCTGGTCACATCTATAGAACCAGTTTTACCCTAGCGATATAAGTAGGATTATACAAGTATGGTATGCTGATTTGTCTACCTGGATTTTTGCCAAGGAAGGGAAAGCAAATAGCTCTGAAACAAATTTGTTATAAAAATGCAAAGCTAGTCTTTTGCCTTAACAAAATCAGTTTTTTAAAAAATTCATTGATGGCCTATTAGGTGCATTGAGATTTTAAATAAGCTTATTTATTTATTTATTTTATTTTTTTGGTAAACTATGAAATGTATACAGAAAAGAATACTCATCACACATATGAAATGTGATGAATCAGCAAAATATTTAAAGTACAAAGTAGACTTCAAGCCATAGATGAATCTTATTTATTTAAATTTTTTAAAAATACAAATACAGTCTACAGTATGTGTCTTTAAAAAGTCTGGCTTCTTTTTAGGCAATCCTGTATTTGTTAGATTTATTCATGGTGTGGCTTGTAACAGAAGTTTTGTTGTTTGTTTTTAGTCATTGCTGTGGAGGATTCCATCGTATGAATGTATCACAATGTATTGTTCCAGTCTACCCTTGACTCATATTGAAGTTATTTCTAGATTGAGACCATTAAACTAATACTCCTTGCTTTAAACATTCTTATGCATTCCATTTAGTGTATGTATGTATGCATATATGGGGATTCAAACAGATTTTGGAGAAATGGCTTTAAAAAATAATGGAATTTTTCCATGAACTTCTTAAAGCCAATAAATACGCGCGCGCACACACACACATATGCATACATATACACATACAAAGAATCCTGGTTTAACACTGTATGATAAGCACTGAACTGCAAACCCACCAGCTGCTCCCTGAAAATCCTATACAGGCCACTGTGATGGAACTGACGTGACAACACTTAACAACAATAGCAACATCACACACATACACATACAAGAAGGTAAGAAAGTACCTATTGGGGCTGCAGTACATAGAAGCATAGGTTTATTCCAAATGTTGTTTTTTAAGTGCCGTTGAGTCGGTTCCGACCCATAGCAACCCTGTACAGGGTTTCTGAGGCTATAAATCTTTACGGGAGCAGAAAGCCTCATCTTTCTCCCGTGGAACAGCTGGCAGTTTCGAACTGCTGACCTTAAGGTTCCCAGCCCGATTCGCAACCACTAGCTACCAGTGCGCCTTTATTCCAAATAAAGCATGTTTAAACTTGTCTCTATGATCAGTGGATGGCTGCAGACAAGTTTTCTCAGTAATACACTTGCCTTAGTCTCATTAGGGCATGTTCCAAAAAAAGGTCCAGTCAAAACAGTGACTTCCCAGGGGAAATTCAAGGCAAACAAGTCAGCTCAGAGGTTTCTTTGGATTTCCAAGGTATAATGTCCATTGTTGTTGTTGTTGTTACGTGCTGTCGAGTCGATTTTGACCCATAGCAACTCTGTATAGGGTTTCCAAGGAACAGCTGGTGAGCTTGAACCACCAACCTTGCAGTTCAAACGACTTTGCAGTCTGACGCATTAGCCCACAGTGCCACACCAGGACTCCATAGATGTTCTTAAAAGACACAGGATAATCATGAGGGCTTACTAGGAAGAAAATTGAAAATGCCATAGGTAAGAAAAAGACCAGGAAAGTTGTGCTAAGGATTTTTTTTCCCGTCACTACGATGTACCTACTCGTTCTTGGAAGTAGCAAGGGCTGTCCTGTGAGAATTTTATTAGTATACTTTACCCCACTTACCCTACAGCCCTGATCTTACCCTTCAGTCTTCTTTTGTTCCCTAAACCCAAAGAACATTGACAAGAAATGCAACTTAACTTTCTCAAGGTTGCCCAAACTGCCATTCTGATATGGTGTCCATCAAAGAGTGCAGAATTCTTCAGGGAGGAGTTAGAGAGATGGAAACGCCACTTTCAAAAGCATATAGACCTGGATGGAGGATATGTAGAGAAACAGTAACTACATATTTTGATACTTTTGTTTAAAAAAGGTTTCTATGATTTTGTAGTAATGTTTTTTGACTTGTCCTGTGGGGTGTGTGTGTGTATAAAATCTGAATGTATGCATGATATTGCATCTTGATGTGGCACTGTAGGATAAGCCCTGGCCTGCTAACCGTAAGGTCAGCAGTTCAAACCCACCAGCTGCTCCTCAGAAACTATACCGTGTCACTATCAGTCTGAACCCACTCATTGGCACTCAACAACAGCAACAATATACCAAGCACATGTTTTCAGGAGTGGAATTGCTGGGTCATAGGGAATATATATATATATATATATATGTTTAGATTTAGTAGAAACTGCCAAAGTGATTGCACTATATTTTATATTACCACCAGAGGTGCATGAGAGTTTCAGTGATCCGACATCTTTGCCTACACGTTGGTTTTACTTTTAGTATTTTTGTGGGTGTGTAGTGGTATCTGTATGTAGTTTGAATGGACATTCTTTGGTGCTTAATGATGTTGAATGTCTTTAAATATGCTAAATGGCTATTTTGATATTTATGTGTGCGTGTCTGTGTTCAAGTGCCTATCTTAAAATTGAGTTGATTTGTTATCTTGGTCGCTGTCCATACTTTCTTGTATCTCCATGCTTCCATATGGAATAATTTTCCTTGCACTTAAAATGCTAACTTTACAATTTCCTTTAGAGCAGCTCTGCTAATGGAAATATCTTTCATTTTTCTTCATTGTTTTGGCTATAGACGTCTATTTTAGTTGTTAATTTCCCCCCACTTTGAGGTTATCATCCTTCTGTCGTCTGGTTTTTATCATTTCTGTTGAGAAGTCACTTAACATTGTTATTGTTGCATCTCTGAAATTAATTTGTTTTTATTTGTTTGTTCATTTCTGATGGCTTTAAAAACTTCCCCTCTGAGTCTGGTGTGTAGCAGTTTTACTGTGATGTGCTTATTGTGATTTTCTTTTTATTTATCCTACTCAGGGTTTGTGTCATTTCTTGCATCTGTGACTTGACACCTTTGTTAGTTTGGGGAATTTCTCAGCCTTTATCTTTTCAAATACTGCTTCTGGCCCATTGTATTTCCTCTCTTTTTGGAGCATCTTTACTTTCCCATAAGATGTTAGAATGTTCTCTTGCAACTTTTCTTGTCTCTGAGATCTTATCCCCACAAATCCTCATTGCTTTGAAGGCAGTCCTCTGATGCCTTCAAACAGATGTTTTTCTAATTGTTCATGGCAGGGGTATTGCTTCAAAACAAGCTAATCTGCCCATTGCTGGCCATGGAAATCATCATTTTGCTTTTTGATGTCCTTATTTCTTAGGGAATCCAAAAAGTGTGAGAAGATTAGATTGTACTATTTTTTTCCTCAACAAAAACCAATTGATGACAGTGGATATGGCTACTCTCTGCCTGCTTAAATTAATCTGTTCAGATCTGGTCTTTGGATTATGGAAGATCTTTGTGGAACACATGTGGTACAATTATAATCTATTATGAGTTTTAAACATAGTTAAGAACCAAAAGCAGAATTTGTGGCAACAGCTAAGGTGGGGGAGCAGATGTGGCTACAAGCTGATGATGATGATGGAGTATCTTTCTTAACCTCTCTCTTCATCAAAGATTTTCAGACCAGTTTCTAGGACGTGAAATGGAGTCAAAGTAATGGATTCTTGAATAAATGTTCAATAATAACCCCAGGGTATAGGCCACATAGTAAGAACATTGATCTGAATAACTAGCCAAGCATACACGACACTATCAAATATGATTAACATGTGTACAAACTCCTGATTGGGCCCCACATTCTGGAGCCACACTGAGCCATTCCCATGGGCCTACATTTCCCTGCTTTGTGGGCCTCATACTTAGTCTAGAAAGAGCATTTTCAAGTGTAGACTTAAATCTTAAAGACTTTTCCTAATTTGCATCTTACTTTTCAAGTAATAGAAGAGACATCTGCAACCTCTTAATTGAGCAAGGCATATGGAGGCAGCTGTATATGCATCAAAAGCCTATAACTCCAGAAGGAATCCTCTGATAAGGTGCTGTGAGAGTTCATATGGTTTAGCTGAAGCTCCTCATTCATTGTTGAAAAAATAGGCAATTCATAGCTTGTGCATTTTTTCGTTTATTCAGCATACTTCTCTTGATTACATACTTTGTACCAAGAACTGTGAAAGGTTCTGGTGGTAAAAATATCTGACATGATAGCTACCTCTATCTAGGTGATTGCCCTCTAATAGAAAATATACAAGAAAATCAAAGGTACCAAGGGTTAAGCTAAAGGTATGCAGCGGTGGCTTTGAGTTCCCGATAGAGTAACAATTGATTGAGCTTGGAACAATCTTGAAAGCAACTATTATAGCTGAGTGAATGTCATTGAATAAAGGCCAGGAAAACCATCATTAATGAGGAAACATTTTAAATGAAATTTGAAGAAATAAGTAGGGGTTAGCCTGACAGACAAGAGTAGAACAAGGGAGATTGGTGGCAGGGAAAAAAACATTATTTAGGATCCTTTGGCAAGAGACATGGAGAATTAATGTGACAATAAGAACAAGAAATGGTGTTGGTGGGGAGGAGGTAAATTTGAGTTGTTGTTGTTGTTGTCAGGTGCCATTGAATGGGAACCGACTCATAGCGACCCCATGCACAGCAGAACGAAACAATGTTCGATCCTGGGCCAACCTCACTGAGGCTGCCACACTTGACACCATCAATGATGCCACCTGGCTGATCCATCTCATTGGGGGTCTTCCCCTCTTTCTCTGACCCTCCATCTTACTCAGCATGACATCCTTCTCTAGTGACTGTTCCCTCCTGACAATATGTCCAAAGTATAAGTTTAGCCATCTTGGCCTCCAAGGAGCACTCTGGCTGCACCTCTTCCAAAACAGATCTATTGGTTCTTTTGGCAGTCCATGGCACATTTAGTATTCTCCTCCAGCACCACACTTCAAAGGCATCAATTCTTCTACGATCTTCCTTATTCACTGTCCAGCTCTCTCTCATCCATATGAGGTTATTGAAAATACCATGGCTTGGGTCAGGCCCACCTTAGTCCTCAAGCTAACATCTTTGCTCTTCAACACTTTAAAAAGTTCCTGTGCAGCAGATTTGCCCAATGCAATACGTTGTCTGATCTCTTGACTACTGCTTCCATGAACGTTGATAGTTGATCTAAGAAGAATGAAATCCTTGACAACTTCAATCTCTTCTCTGTTGGTAA
>NW_006408580.1:17002615-17010615 GCF_000296735.1 Chrysochloris asiatica | reverse complement strand
TTTTCACTGATGATATGGAGCTTTCCCATCTTCTCTTTCCACAGATGTAGTCAATTTGATTTCTATGTGTTCCATCTGGTGAGGTCCATGTGTATAGTTGTCTGTTATGCTGTCTAAAGAAGGTATTTGAAATAAACAAATCATTTGTTTTGCAAAAATCTAGCCTTCATTCTGCAGCATCATTTCTATCACCAAGTCCAAAATTTCCAACTACTGGTCCTTCCTCTTTGCTCCCAACCTTTGCATTACAATCACCAGTAATCATCTTGATTACATGTTTGATCGATTTCAGATTGAAGAAGTTGGTAGATTTCTTCTATTTCATCTTCACTGGCTTTAGTGGTGCATCTCAAACTTTAATAAGTATATAAATCATCTGGAGACTCTTGTTAAAATACATTCAGTGGGTCTGAGGTGAAGAAGCTGCTGCTCAATAGGTCACATGAGTAGCCTGGGCTTAGAGATCTATTAGAGATGATGAAAGAGGAAGATGAAGAGTCCTAGTGAATGCATACATTTCTAGATAGGATGATGTAGGGGTGACTGTGTATGGACTGCTAAAGGGAATAGTAAGAGGAAATTTCTAAGGAAAGATAAGTTCGTTCTCTCACTCTCTAAAAAATGCATCTGTGGAATGTATAGTAAGAGAAATATATGGTAGACCCCTGGATACTAAAGACTATACAAAAGTACAAAATACATCCATAGCTCCTGAATGAGAAGAGAAAGATGTGTCCACGAAGACTGAGTAAGGGCCACCAGGGAGAAGTGAGAGAAAGATTACAGGGAAATGCCATGATTGCTATTATAGGAAAAGTTTCAAGAAAGTGAGAGTGAACAATATCAAATGTCTCAAAGAGGTCTGGGAAGAGGACTTAGAGGAAATCATGAAATTTGAAACTGTCATTTGTAATCCTGAGAACAGTTTCAGTAGAATGGCAATACCAGAATTCAGACTACAAGGAGTTGAAGATGACAAAACAAATGTTTGATTAGAGACAACGCAAGAGGGTCTGCTAAAAAATGTCAAAGAGAGGCCAGCAATAGAAAGAAGTGCAAGGTAAAGGAAAAGCTCCTTCCTCACTTCTTCCCTTGCTCCATCCTTCTTCCTTCTTCCCTCCCTCCCTTTCACCCGTCCTTTCTTTATGCTTCATTATCATGAAAAGTTTCCAACATACAAAAGAGATTGGCAGGATGTTATAATGAATACATTATAATGAGTATAATGTATTCATTACACAGCTTCAATGACACTGTACTTTTTTTTTTGCCAACAATGGATATATATATATATATATTTTAAGATGCAGCAGATTTGGGCACATTCATTCACCAGGAGTAAAAAGAGATCATGGTGAGGGAACAATTATTTAATGTCTGTATGCTGAATAAATGAAAAATGCACAAGCTATGAATTGCCCCCCCCCCCCGACTTTTAAACAACAAAATAATGAGTTTAAGTTCCAAGTCTTCCATAGACATAATTGAAGTGAACCATATAAACCCTCCCAAGCACTGTACCAGAGGGTGCCTTCTGGAATTATAGCATAGTGGTTATGAACCAGGCTGCGAACTGCAAGGTCAGCAGTTCGAAACTACCAGCTGCTCCTCAGGAGAAAGATGAGTCTTTCTGTTCCCATAAAGATTTACAGCCTCGGAAACCCTGTTCAGGGTCACTATGGGTCGGAACCAACTCGACGGCACTTAACAATAACAACATGAGAATATATCTGCCTTCATATGCCTTTCTCTCATAGAAGGAAAAGTGATAAGTGATGGAGCAAGGTTCTTGAGAAGAAGTCAACTGATGGAATGTGATACAGGTAGAGAACCTGGCTTTAGACAGTAAAGCACTTTCTTAACTGTGTTTAGAGGAAAAGAGCTAAGAATCATTGCCTATCCAAAATCTAGTTAAAATTCCAGTTTTCAAAAGTTTCAGGTGTAAATTACTCTAGTTTCCCTCTGCCACTGCACTCCACATCAAGAATGTCGCAGGTCTCCCTTGAAGTCATTCACTAATTTTTATGAAAAGTCTATTTCACCTAAGCATATTGTGAGTTTGGTAACTTCACTAATGTAGGGTAAAAGATTTAGTTTTACACTAAGTTAGGAGTCCTTTGTCCTTGGCTCTGGAGAAATGACCATGGGAATAATTGGGGTTGCATTGGTCTAGGACTTCCAGGTCATACCTGAGGATTTGTGCTGGCGAATGGGGTCTGTCCAGACCAGAAAAGACTCACCTGAAAGGCTGATATATAATAGCTTCAGGAGACATGATTTAGCCATGTAGGTCTGGCCCAGGACACTAAAGCTCAGAGAACTTTCTTGGTCGCAAGAACATCTGCTCTTGGGATGATAGTGCATCCCTTAGGACATGAAAACTTTATGTTGGGAACCTTCCTATACCTTACCTTATGTGTCTCTTTGTTTTATTATTTTGAGATATAATAAATCTATAGTCACAATATGGTATACTCTCTGTGAGTTATTTGAGTTGTTCCAGTGAATTATTGAACCCAGAGCGACAATGGGTGCCAGCAGGTAAGATAGTAATTGTGTTGTGTGGACTCCTGAGCTTGCATCCTGAAGGGATAGTGGGAACACAGTTCCAACTTGGTGGCCAACAAGCCAGAAGCTGGGGGTGTCATGTAGCAGTCTGAAGGACAGTATCCTTACCTTTTAAATTGTGAACTCTGACCTAGTTCTGGATTGCTAGGGTGAAAGAGATAGGGTGTTATGGGCATGGCTGGTGATGCGGATGGAGAAGTCAGAATGTGGGATCAGTCTCCACAGTATAATGAATGGATTAATGCTGATCTTGCCGAACAAATAAAGGTCTAGTATCTATAGACAGTAATCTTTTACAGAGAACAACCTTCTACCATCCTCTGTCTTGGAAGCAGCCTCCCATACCTGTCCAAAGCAATAGAAAAATTGTTCCCCTAGTTTTACAGATAGAATTCCCTTCCTAAGAGGAATTTTGAGGAATAAAATGTTCTCCATCACTTTGAATAAGGGTTAAGTTTGTGGTGTCAAGTCAGGAAATGAACACATTTATGCTTAATAATAACCATTTTCTATGTGGATTAGGAAGTGAGTTCATTTGGCTGGAATTGTGTGGGAGGAGGCTTTTAGAATGTGGCAAGGGTTTGGAATATTGCCAGAACCTTTAAGCGTTGTGTAAAGTGATGCCTTGCCTTCAAATGAAATAGAAAAACCCATTCACCCCATAGGAATTGAGAATAGGAGTATTAGTGAATGTTAGACTTCTGTGAAGTGCCACTAAGTGAGTGGGACTGCCTTTTTGTGTTGACTTTGAGAAGAGAAGATTAGGAGATGGTGCCAGTTATTTCTCCATGTAAATCTGAATAAGTGAGTGTTTATGTGAGTATCATCCTAGTCATTTATGTTACAACAGCTTAACCCTAGTGGGGGAAATGTACATCCTGAGCATTTTTAAAAATCTTATTGTCTCCCAAAATATCTGTCTCCTTTCGTGGCCCACTTTCTATCTGTGGCACACAACAGTAAGAGTAATGATTATACAGTGAGCACCCAACAGTAACAGTAATGATTCAAGATAATATCTTTGCATTTTCAGAAGACTTTAGCAGTTGATTGCTACTAAGCACCAGATGGACAAATAATTGGCTAATTTTCGTGATAGAGAAAAAAGATGTAATTTGGAAACAATTGACCTAACAAGAGCAAAATTACTTGCTTAAAAAAAATTATTTGAGTCATTGTATTGTTGAAAGGAAGAAATAAGTTGTAGTTAAAATACCACAAACATAACAATATAAATATTGTATTACATGAAAATATAGTACATTTGTATTCTTTATTCTTAGCACATCTTCTGCATTTAAAGTATTTTTATAGCAGAGAAACATAAGGACTAAAAAAAGATTCAATATTGTGTTCTTCGAGTATAGAAATTTGTTACTAAGAACTTAAAAAATGTATCCTTAATATGTATTGCTTTAAAATTTGCCTTCTAAATGAACATCTCAGAAAAAATAAACCAGCCCTGTTACTTTTCATTCTGCTCCTGTGCTGGTGTTTTTATCTTAAATTTGATCAGCAGATGCCAGCCTTTTCAGTAAATGATGTCAAGAATTTAAATCAGCATCCAAGGGCTATACAAAAACTTGATGTTTTGAGTGAAATTAAGCTTTTCCCAGGCAAGTAAATACCAAAGCTTCAGAGTTCTTATGTCCCCAAAACAGAAATGCTTTTCCTTTGTTTCAGAACTTACATAAGGAAAAAAAATCGCTTTATTCACATACATTTAAAAGTATACCTTTTGGTAAAGAAAACTATGTTACATTGGGCAGTGTTGCATGGACAATGTTACGTAACTATTGCATTTTAAGAAACAGACAAGGAAGACATTATAATTTCAGTTTTACATATAAGAAAACTGAACCCAGAGAAATGGTCATTTTTCCCAGTGTAAGCTGGTGAGACAACAGTAAAACTAGAGACAGGGTCTTGGTTCCTAAGTCAAAACCATGCCTCCTGTCCTTCCTTTATTCCACTACTTGGAGCCACTCCCAGCCAGTAGTAAGTGATGTTTCTGTTTTATCATGTAGTCTGTGCCACTCATAGAATGGCAGTACATTTCTTACCTATTAGAATTTAAGAACAACAGTGTTGTAGTCTTGAACATCTTGTCCCCACAAACTACTGCTTCTTATAAACTGGAAGAATCCATTATTCGTAATTCATTTTAAGAAATAAACAGCTCGAATGGAGACTTCTTGAAACATTAAGGCCTTTCAACCTATGATATATTGACTCTCAGTAGCATTAAGGTTCTTATTTCTTCAGCTCACTGCAGAATTTAAGAATATAATGAAAGAGTAAAGAAAGTAAACATTCTGCAATCTGTGTCTAAGAAACAGAAATTCTGCAGATACAGAGGAGCTCATTGACCAATCTTTTATTGAGTGCCTTTGGTTATTATGTCTTTCTGGTATGTAGTGGGGGGCATCAAGAAGAAATATCTGACATCACCTTGGCTTCTCAGAAGCTTATCAGCCAGTAGAGGAAATAAAACACAACATGTGAAGGACTTTACATATTCAGACAGATTGAGATATGCTCATCAAAATGTTGCAGTTTGAATTGCTCCTGATTGCGTGCCTTAAGAGTAACGGTTTGAGTACATTTTGGAAGGTATAGGAACACCAGCATGAAGTAAAATGACACAGAAAGGAAGTTGCTATCAAGTCAGGTCCAGCTGACTTGACCTCATAGGCATTTCAAGGCAGATTGCAAGACCTGTCGCCCAAGGAGCCTTTGGATGGGTTAGAATTGCCATCCTTTCAGCACTTAACTGTTTGCACCACCTAGGGGTGCCTTAAGACAACTATCACATAGAAATTAATCTATCATATAGAAATCAATCATGTGAGAAAACACTAGAAAATAGTATAGAGCTCGTGCCTCAGAATTATTCTACCCTAAGAGGTGGGGGAGCTAGGGGAGTTGTATTCTCGTTTTCATCAGTCATTCGTTGAGGGCACTCCCAGGGGTTTTAATTCCCCAGTACCTCAGCCTGCCAAGCACCTAGGCAAAGCAGCCTTCTGTAGCTCTGGAAAATTTCCTCGGGAATACAGTGAAGCAGATACATACTGCCAAAAGTAAAATAAAGCTTATTGCAAATAAAACAAATGATTCCAGGGAATATGGGCAGCACATCTGCCACAGTAGGATTCTTGGTGTAGGTAAAACTTGAAAGTGCTCTTTTTCTTCTTTCTCTAGGTCTCTTCATGACTCTTTCCCTGTTGTCCATTGTGTATGGAGCCTTGCGCTGTAACATCCTCGCCATCAAGATCAAGTATGATGAATACGAAGTCAAAGTGAAGCCTCTCGCCTATGTCTGCATTTTCCTCTGGAGGAGCTTTGAGATTGCCACTCGAGTTGTGGTCCTGGTTCTTTTTACCTCTGTCCTGAAGACCTGGGTGGTGGTTGATGTATTTGTCAACTTCTTGAGTTTCTTCTTGTACCCGTGGATCCTCTTCTGGTGCAGTGGCTCCCCATTCCCTGAGAACATTGAGAAAGCACTCAGTCGAGTGGGCACTACCATCGTACTATGCTTCCTCACCTTGCTGTATGCCGGCATCAACATGTTCTGCTGGTCAGCTGTGCAGCTGAAAATCAACAGCCCAGACCTCATTAGCAAATCCCAGAACTGGTACCGATTACTGGTATACTACATGCTAAGATTCATTGAGAATGCCTTCCTACTCCTCATGTGGTACCTTCACAAGACCGATATCTATATGTATGTGTGTGCACCTCTCTTGATTCTGCAGCTGCTCATTGGGTACTGTACAGCCATCCTCTTCATGCTTGTGTTCTACCAGTTCTTCCACCCTTGCAAAAAGCTCTTCTCCTCCAGTGTTTCTGAAGGCTTTCGGGCATGGGTTAGGTGTGTCTTCTGTGCTTGCAGGAATCAGAAAATCTGCCCGTCAGTAGGAAAGACAGACCAAGGAGCACCCGCAGACAGAGATGAGACACCTTCTAGCAGTAAATTCAGTTCCATGCCCAACCAGAACTTGAACACGGAGGAGTTCTGCCCTGCTTAACAGGCCCTGGGGTCTCTTGGGGGGCACAGACATCCTTTTCGTCATACAAGTAATGGGCCCTGCGTAGATAACAAAGAAGGAAGCTAGCTCTCAATTTGTGAGCTTCTCCGCTTTATAGAACTCTTCGGTGTGTGGGAACATGCAGAGAAGCAAAAAAAAAAAAAAAAAAAAAAACCCTGTGTGTTGGAGGAAACAGCCTAAGACACCACAGTTCAAGAGTGACTATATTCTTTTAGGCATTGCTGGCCGTTTTCACTAACAGTGCACCATAGACTGTTGTCACAATGCAGGACATTGACTCATGAAATCTGACTTGGGCTGTTTATTTCATCAGATAAAATGAGGAGAGAGGCTTTCTAATTTTCAGCTTTTCCGGATTGCTGGTCTGGGTACCCTGATGATTTATTATCCTGAGCATAGTTTTTACCCAAGAGCTCTCCTGCTGATCAGAGAAAGTTACTGGGATTTTGGCATCAGCAACATCATTCCTGTTGGAGTTTACAGGAAGGGTTGTTCAAGTTTTTGTTTTTTTAATAGATGTTCCATTTTCATCTCATCAGGACCATATGTATATAATCAACTGTAATCCCCTTGGCATACCATCTCTGTGATCCAATTGATTAAAGAGGCTAGATTTGGAGATTTTATTCCTAAGGATCTGTGAATGCAAAATTAAATGAAAAATTTGGTTACGGAAGAGCTGCTGGAATTTTAGAAAAGGTATGCTCCTTAGTTATACTGAAGAAATTCTGCAATCAAGGAATTATTAAAACATCAAAATTATGGTGGCTTCTCTAAGAGTTCTTACTATCTCAGGACGGATGAAGATATGAATGTCTTAGAAGGTAAATTTAAACCTTCTCAAGGTATCAAGGTTCAGGCCTGTCCTACAATTCTGGGAAATTGCTAGTAGAATTTTCTAGGATTTTCCCTCTTTAAAAATGAAGAAAATAAAATGCAGAGTTTTTACTTCCCCCTTCCTTGCCTGCCAGGAATGTTGTAAAAGAGTTATCTTGGTTGACTTAAAATGTCCTAGAAAACCCCACAGAAATCTTGCACCCAGTACATGTAATAGGGCATTTTAATTTTAATTATTTGAAGGAAAAGGGTCTTCTGCTTCTTCACCCCTATTGGAGACTGATTTCAGAAAATTTTAAATTATGAAAGGAGATGAAATGACCAGAAGAATTTTGTCTTTTATTGAATGTATTTTCATTTGGCAGAACTGTGAATTAATTTGGTCAAGATTTCCAATTTTATTTTCTTATACCCTTATATACTCTACAATTTCTCTTTTAATTTGGTACCCGAAGGAGCTCTGGTAGCGTAGTGGTTACGAATCGGGCTGCGAACCTTAAGGTCAGCGGTTCGAAACTACCAGCTGCTCCGCGGGAGAAAGATGAG
>NW_006408580.1:17001281-17002515 GCF_000296735.1 Chrysochloris asiatica | reverse complement strand
CTTGTCTTACACCTTTCCCAATTTTAAAACATCCAGTGTTCCCATGCTCTGTTCGAACAACTGCTTCTTGGTCCAGGTACAGATTTCTCAGAAGTACAGTTAAGTGTTCTGAAATACTCATACTTCTCAATGTGGTCCATAGCTTGTCATGATCCACACAATTGAAAGCCTTTGTGTAGTCAATAAAGCATAGATAAACATCTTTCTGATATTCTCTGCTTTCAGCCAACATCCATTAGACATCAGCAATGATATTTCTCGTTCCACGGCCTTTTCTAAATCCAGCTTGAACCTCTGGAAGTTCTCTGTCAATGTATGATTGTAGCCGTTTCTGTATTACTTTTAGCAAAACTTTACTTGCTTGAGATATCAAAAAGATTGTCCGATGATTTCTGCAGTCCGTTGGGTCATGTCTCTTTGGAATGGGCACAAATATGGATCTCTTCCAATCAGTCAGCCAGATGGTTGTCTTCCAAATTTCCTGGCAGAGATGAGTGTGTGCCTCTTGTAATCTTGAAAGATTACAATTTTTATTCCATAAATTCCTGGTGCCTTGTTCTTTGTCAATTCTTTGAATGCACTTTGGACTTCCTCCCTGAGTATCATTGGCTCTTGTTCATATGGTACCTCTTGAAATGGTTGAACATTAACCATTTCCTTTTGGTGTAATGACTCTGTGTATTCCTTCCATCTTTTCTTGATGCATTCTGCATCATTCAGTAATTTGCCCAGATAATCTTTTAATAATGAAAATTGAGGCTTGAATTTTTTCTTCAGTTCCCCCAGCTTGAGAAATGCTGACCGTGTTCTTCCTTTTTGGTTTTCTAATTCCAAATCTTTGCATATTTTATTATAGTATTTAGTTTTATCTTCTCGAGGTGATCTTTGAAATTTTCTGTTCAGCTCTTGGACCTCTTCAATTCTTCCATTTGCTTTAGCATGTCTACGCTAGAGAGCAAGTTTCAGAGTCTCTTCTGACATTCATTTTGACCTTTTCCTTCTTTCTTGTCTTCTTAATGACTTTTTGCTCTCTTCACGTATGATGTTCTTGATGTCATTCCACAACTCTACTGGTCATTGGTCTTTAGTGTTTAATGTATCAAATCTGTTCTTCAGATGATCTCTAAATTCAGGTGGGAT
Source organism: Chrysochloris asiatica (assembly GCF_000296735.1). Taxonomy (NCBI): domain Eukaryota; kingdom Metazoa; phylum Chordata; class Mammalia; order Afrosoricida; family Chrysochloridae; genus Chrysochloris; species Chrysochloris asiatica. Next base: position 17,001,375 of record NW_006408580.1, on the reverse strand, counting down.
AAATTCAAGGTCGTATTTTGGTTCTCTTGGACTTGTTTTCATTTTCTTCAACTTCAGTTTAAATTTGCATATCAGTAATTGATGATCTGTTCCA
>NW_006408580.1:16973186-16993536 GCF_000296735.1 Chrysochloris asiatica | reverse complement strand
GCGGGAGAAAGATGAGGCTTTCTACTCCCGTAAAGATTTACACCCTCGGAAACCCTGTACAGGGTCGCTATGGGTCAGACCCGACTCAACGGCACTTAACAACAACAACAAATTAATAACAAATAGTTGCCTAAGAAGGGATTGTGTAGCAGATCCTTAATTGTTTTGGAAAAATGCCTGAATCCAATGCCCTAGTTTCTACCATTAAAACATTGAAAGTGAAATGCTTGGAAACAGGTTAAGATCACACTTAGCATAATAATTGGAGGAAATTTTGAGCACTTATAGACTCTGGTAGCATAAGTGGTTATGAATCGAGCTGCTAATCTCACGGTCAGCAGTTTGAAACTAACAGCAGTTCCGCGGGAGAAAGATGAGGCTTTCTGCTCCTGTAAAGATTTACAGCCTTTGAAACCCTGTACAGGGTCGCTATGAGTCAGAGCCAACTCCACGGCACATAACAACAACAATATAGACTATTTGTACCCACTTCTCTGACTCTGTTAACCTGTAAACCATATTTTCCTAGCCATCTCACTTTTGGTAGCTAAGAAACATTCTTGTTGGCATTGAATTTATAAGTAACCATACACAAAAATAAAATGTAATTTAATGATCACTTTTCAGTACATTCAGAGATCAGTTAAAAAATAAATATTCATTCACAGGGCAAATATATTGTGTAATATTTTATGCAATCCCATAAAAAATGTGCCTAAACTGCAGAGCCTTCATTTTATTTTTACAAGATTTTTTTTTTCTCGTTTGAAGTTTTCTTGTTTTTATCAACATTTGTGGTTTAATTTATGGGGACATCCAGGCAACAGATAATTTCTGGTTTATTTTTGTAACCAAATAAGAATAAAACTAAAAATCGTCTGTGTTCTCCCTGTTAGTACATCATGTGTCACTTGTCCCATGTTAATAGGTCTAAATTAAGTAGTGAACATATATAATAAAAAGGATGCAACATGTACTTCCCATGTAGACATACATAGATACACACTTGTAATGCACAAACACCCTTCAAAATATATAATGATTGGGAGCAAAATAAAGCTAAGATATTGAATCATTGTTTTTTTGTTGTTGTTGTTGTTGTTGTTATTTTCTAATTAACAAAAGAGTTTGATAATAATTGGGAGAGAATAAGGACATTCCTAAACCATCCCAAGTGTCTCTTTATATCAAACCAGTTAGCTATGTTCATTGACACTAAGTATTTTCAAATTTTTTTGTGATAAAACACTTTTGCCTTGAAGTTTTACAGTGACCACAAGTCATGCTGTGGGAGTTAAAAATGGGAGCAGATGCCAGCCTGTCACTGACTGGGTTAGATGTTGCAGGTCAATCAGGGTTGATAGTCTAAAAACCCCAAACTTTCTGAAAAATCCATCCAGTGCTCTAGTAGCCAGTCTCTCTCTTTTTTAAAATGTTTTATTGTAGTAGCCAGTCTCTTATGGAAGAGTTAAAAATGGTGACTTTGAGCAGGATTCATGGTCAGAATTGCATAGCAAGGAGGGAACTTATACTTCCTAGCCTTGATTTGGAAGACTGTTTTAAGAACCATTACAAAATCAGAACCTCCAAATATAGCACGTTAATGTAGAAGACAGGTAAGCATCTTGAGTAACTTCGCACAAAATTAACAATGAAGATAAGACTCCCAAACCCTTAAAAACTCATGAACGACCTTCTAAGTTGCAACAATTGGTCTCTCTATATGCAGAAAAAAGAAGAGGAATGAAAACTGAGGACACTTAGAAGCAATTATTCCAATGGGAATAATTCTATTAGGAACACATGATTATCAGTCTCCATGACTCAGATGAGAACTAGATGGTGCCTGGCTACCACTACCAACTTCTCTGAAAGGGATCACATTAGAAAGTCCCAGATAGAGTGAGAGAAAATATGAAACAAAACTTAAAATTATTAAAAAGACTGGGCCTACTGGTCAGAAAGAGACTGGAGGAACCCAAGACTTTGGCCCTTGGCTACCCTTCAGTCTGGAAGGGAACTCACCCTCCTTGCCCAATGTTCAGCCAAGCAGTAGATAGATAGATACGGGGAACAACAACGTCAGTGAGGTATGCTCACCATAGAATGGTCACTCATTCAAAAATCACAAGGGTAACATTTACCTGAGGACAAAATGAATAAGGCATTGGAAGGTGGGTGGAATGGAATAGGCACCACAGGGAAGAAGTGGGATAACTATTGTTACAGGAAGGGGTTGCAATCATTGAGAGAGATGAAACAAAGTATATAATTTGTTGAATGTAAAACTGATCATCTGCTCTGTAAACCTTCACTCAACTCACAATAAAAAATTTCAAAAGAAAAAGAGAAGAACATTATGAAATACAATTTTAAAAATGAAAGAATCCCAAAGCCTATCGTATACACTGGAAAGGACAGAGAGGTTTAGTAACTTAATCGGGCATTTTCTCAGTTTTAACCATTGCTAAACGTAGATCTAGGCTTTGGGGAAATGTATATCATTCAGTCATTCAATAATAGCCTCGTTTTCCTAACAAAATCTTAGTGAACTGAGATTTTGTTTAAAAGTATATTGCTGTTGTATGCCATCAAGTTGATTCTGACTCACAGTGACTCTATAGAATAGAGTAGAACTGATCTATAGGATTTCCTAGGTTGTCATCATTACAGGAACAGATCACCAGGTTTTTTTTCTCCTGTGGGGTGGCTGGTAGGTTTGAACCACTGACCTTTTGGTTAGCAGCTGAGTGCTTTAACCATTGTACCATCGAGGTCCCTTAAAAGTATATAATACCTCTCAAATGGCAAACTCACAGTTCAGACAGCGGAGCTGGGTTGTCCAAAAGACAAACAAAGCTGCAAATTCCCTTGTGTTGGGAGTTAAAACATATGTTTTAGTTAGAATACCAACAACAACAACAAAAAAGCCCAGTGCTTTATGTAATTAATTGCATGCCAAAATTTACCATGATAGTTGCTCCAACGGAATCACCATCATTTGGCTAGATAGGGGTGAAGTAGTCCTCAAAATAAATTGAAATAAAAACCGTCACAATTTTTGAGATTTTTTTCACTTCATTACTGAAGATTCATTACTTTAAAGATCGCCGTCTCTCTATCCAATGCCTCAGTTTCTTCATTCTCCAAATTTGAATGGTATACTTTCTCAAACTACCTCACAAAATTGTTGGAAAGTTCAGATTAAATAATTGGTGTGAAAATGTTGGAAAGTATTTGTAATGTGTCATGCATATTTCAGGAGTTATTATAGTTCATCAAATCTGTAAGCAGGGTATTATCATGTTTAGTTATGAAAGAAATAATTAATGTCATCCACATGTGGGTCTTTGGCCTGATGCAAGGGCAGAAATAAATGGTGTTTTTTCTTAGTGAGAGCTCAGAAGTTGCCTGTTCTCTTACCACTAGTTGTTTACCAAATTAGCCAAAAACATGGTACTTGAAGAAAAAAGATCCACTGAAATCTGAGAAAGGCCTCTGATGGCAAATGAGTTGACCATCTTTATGTTGTCTTTCATAAAGTACACATAGCATCTTTTGATAATTGTGCTTTGCAATTTGAATGCCTAATACTGCTGGCCTTTCATTGAATGTAGTTTTAGTCTTTTCAACCTTGTACACAGCAAAATAAAAGCTACAATTGATTGTCAAATACAGCATTTCCTTGGAAAACACCTTAGGATATTAGCACTATGGTTATGAGTATATGTGCCCGTACTTCTTCACGGCCAGTACATTGTGAATGTCAGCTTTTACTGGCTGCTTGTCTGCCAGTCATTGTCACTAATAAATATTGTTTATGTTCCTTCATATGATAAGTTGTTTTGTTTTTCAGTTTCTCCTTGCTTTTCATTTTATATCCAGTCCTCACATGACTTTTTATCCTCAGGGCCTATTTTAAAAACAAATTTGAAAATACTTTCACTGTGATAAATCATGGCTTAGTAAACTCACCTGCTTGTGCTGTAGGATAAAGCACTGAACCGCAAGGTCAGCTTGAACTACGAAGTTCAAACCCACCAGTCCCTCTTTGGAAACCCTATACTGGGTCACTATGAGTCAGAACAGACTCAATGACACTTCACAACAACAACAACAGCTCCACACTAAGATTCTTTTCAGTTGCTTGTCAAGTACGTGTGACTATGCTGTTCATAGTTGGAAAACATATTAGTCTTTAAAGACTTTGTTTCAGACGATGAGACGAACATGGGTAGTTTCAATAAATCCTTTTCTTCTGAAGGTGGACTTACAATTTGCAGAGAATTAGCTATAGAATGAGGCTTGAAAAATCTCTTGGTGTTCAATCAACCCCTTAAAACTGAATGTCTACAATTTACAGTGTTCAAGTAGGTCAATCTAAATATTTATAATTTTATTTTGAATTAATAGAAGAGCCCTAAGAATAGTACAAGGCATTCCTTTATAGTCACTCAGATTCATTCATTAATATTTTGTCGTATTTGATTTATCATTCTCTCTCTCTTTTATGAATCATTTGAGATTGCATCTCTATACTCCTCACTACTTCAGTGTGTGTTTCTCAAGAATGAAGAAGGCATTCTCTTACATAACCACAGAACAATGATCAAATTCATTGTCAGGCTACTATTATTTAATCTAAAATCCATATTCCATGTCAGCAATTATGCCATTCACTTCATTTGTTTTCACAAAGCTTCCTCCAACTACATGAATCTACTTTCCTAGTCTTCGAGGTTTAAAACTAAGAATCAGTTTTAACTTCTCTATGAATGCTGGGAAAACTACAAAAGACAGTAAAATTATTTTGAAGAAAACAAATACGAGGGTGAGTCAAAAATCATCTGCACTCTGGCTGTAGAATTTATTTTAATCAACTTTTAGAAGACAAATGCATTGTTTTTCAACATAATCTCTTCTCTTTTCAATACAATTTGTCCATCTGTCAACAAGCTTTCATATTCCCTAATTTTAAAATGGTTTAGGCTGAGCTATGAGCCACAAATGCACTGCTATATTCACTTCATCATCAGAGGTGAATCTTCATCTTCAAATGACTGATTTCATGGAACCAAACAGGTGAATGCCCAATGAAGCAAGATCAGGACTATCTGGAGGATGCTTCCACACCTCAATACAAAGTTTTTGCAGAGTGTCAACAGTGTGAGCAGAGGAGTGTGGATGTGCATTGTCGTGTAAGATCACAATGCCCTTGGATAGCGGTCCTCTGTGTTTATTTCTAACTTTAGGCTTCAGCTCTTTCATGAGCATCTCACTGTAATGAGCATTGTTGATTGCTGAAACTTTTTGCTGATAGTGTTCCAATCCCTTGAGTCCCTTGAATCCCTTGAGTCCCTTGAATCCCTTGAGTCCAATCCCTTAAGTCCCTTGAGAGTCCCAGAAAACTGTAAGCATCAATTTTCCAGGTGGCGATTGAAGATGTTTCCATTCCATGCTCTGCCATTTAATCTCAGGCTCATAGTGATGAATCCATGTCTTGTAAACAGTAACGATTTTTTAAAAGAAACTTTGACCTTCCTTTGAGTATTGGTCCAAATTTTGTGTGCAGATGTCCACATTCACATCTGCACAGCAATGACCTTGAAGGGAAAGCACTGATAAGACAGTGCAGCCAACACAAGTTTTAATATAACTGGAGTGTGGATAATTTTTTACTCACCCTGGTACATGTTGTTCCTAACAAATTGCTTAAAGTTAGTTACTTGGAATGCTTATTGACAAACTATGTTGTTAAGTGCCTTCAAGTCGGTTTCCACTCATAGCGACCCTGCATAGGGTTTCTGAGGAGCGGCTGGTCAGCTTGAGCCCCTGACCTTGAAGTTCAAACTGACTTTGCAGTCTAGCGCATTAACCCTCACCACCACACCAGAGCTACATATAGTTAGTTCTTTTTCATGAATATCCATTTTAGCCTTCTAGTTTATTTACTGTTTAATAATGAGCCCCAGTGGTGTGGTGCTCAGGATTAATGTGCTGGACTGCAAAGTCGGTTTGAACTGCAAGGTCTGTAGTTCATGCTCAACAGTTGCTCCTTGGAAATCCTATACTATACAGGGTCACTATGAGTTGGAACCAACTCAATGGCACTTAACAACAACAACAACAACAAAGTGGTACAATGGCTAAGTGCTTGGCTGCTAACCTAAAGGTTAATGGTTCCAATCCCACCTAGTGGTTCTGGAAGAGAAAGACCTGGCAATCCATCGGCTACCATAAAGATTACAGTCTAGAAAACCCTGTGGGGAAGTTCTACTCTGTCAGATGACGTCACTACAAGTCGTAATCAACCCAATAGCAACTAACAACAACATGAGCCTATATTTTACCCCTTTCCCCCCATGATGGTCCTGTTTTACAGTACCTGGAATCAAGTTTATAACGATTAGGAAGGGGGTGAGGAAGAAGATACAATTCTACTATGACTATATTAATCTTGGTGACCCCCTCCCAGCAGGCTATGAACGTTTTCTTTCCAACTATAAAAGAGCTCAGAAATCTACAACCATATATTACAATTAAATGCATAACATTTTCACTAAACACACTTCATAGCAGAGATGTTTGTTGTTATTGTTGTTAAGTGCCGTTGAGGCAGTTCCGACTCATAGTGACCCTGCAGACCTGGACATCCAGAAACATCACCACTCTTTCCTTTACAGCACATCACACCCCTTATCAGAGTGAGCCCCTAACATATTAAGAAGATATGTCTGCTGCAGTTGCCCACTCAAGGAAATGCCTTACCTCCTCATTTCCCCCTTCTCTGTATGGTTGTACCTCTGAAAATTATTAGACCAGGGAGGTCTAAAGCAGTGTTGTTTTGAATAGGTTTTGGAACCCAGAACCTTTGGAGTCTGTAGGAAGTGAATGGTAGTATAGAGATGTAGCAGCCTCTCTACAACCAGTTATGAGAACACTGCCCACCCAGACTCTGCTGTGGTATATCTCTCCATGTGAGGTAGTTTTAGGGTTTGCTTTTTTCAAGGAGGATAGATCTATCCTTATAGATTTTGAATCTGTTATGTTTTTGTTCATTCTTTGCCTCCCATCCCGAATTATCTTTGAATGATGAGTTACTGATTGAAACCTAATTAGCTTGCTTCCTAGAGCCCTGGGAGTACCATCATCCTTAGACTTCTGCATTATGCATACGGGTTTAATTTCTTATCAGTCTGCTTCCTATCTTAATTACCTAAAGTCTACTGTTAATGAGTCAGGTTTTCTGGTGCGATAGCACTCAAGGGACAATACAGATTTTAGAAATTCTATTTTAGAGGGATGTTGCAAAACCATGCCCACTGCCACCCCAGTGGAGAAAATGGTCCCCTCGTGTCACCTTCTCCTAACAAAATGACCTTCTTATACAGAGTGGCAGAATAAATAGTGTCTAGCTGTACAGCTTCAGTTCTCCAAAAATTAGAATGGTATCCTAATCCTCTCCATTAACTAGAGAGGTCTGTATACTAATGAGCAATGTCTAGCACACACTCATATAATTAATTTTCAAACCAATGGGTATGCTTTTTTGTGTGTGATAAAACAGTGACTTAAAGTATGACTGTATTCAAAGTAACTTTGGTATTACTCCTCCCTCCATGATCTAGTACTAAATATTAAACCAGTACCATAAGGGTGACCTTAAACATTTGAGGAACGACCCTGGAAGGTTTATCTCTCTGTTAGAAAGTTTTCTGATATATACTTATATTCTTTTCCATTTTAAACAAGGGTGGTTCACACATAAGTCACTTGGCTTCTCTCATTTCCAGCTTGATTCAAGAGATAAGAAAATAGTTGTATTTTAAATGTGCTATTTTTAAAAGTAAAATATCTACTTCAGAAAAATCAGATCATCAAGGTGAAATGTTTTAATAATTTCAAAGCATTAATATATACATAAAAGGGAGCTTCATTCAACAAGTTCATGGAAAAATAGAATGAAAAAATAGTGAATTTTTCCATAAAACTTTTGAAGCTTCCTCATGTAATTATCATGATAATCATTGAGCCAAGGGAGTAATTTTTACCTATTCCCCAATTCAACTCCCAATTCACTTCCTTGTCCTTATTAGAAATTATATCAGGGTGTTGTCAGCTACAAGATCTGATTAAAAGTCTGTTATCTATCCTGACAAAAGAGTTTGGAGACAGGTAATTCTAGACTGAGAGTTGTTGTTGTTAAGTGCCATCGAGTCGGTTCCGACCCATAGCGACCCTGTACAGGGTTTCTGAGGGTGTAAATCTTTACGGGAGTAGAAAGCCTCATCTTTCTTCCGCAGGGGTTGGTATCTACAGGACAGGCACCAGAAAAATTCCATCTTTCATTTCTGTCATCTTTAACCTGTTGTTTCTTAGGTTTACAAAAAGACAATCCGATTTCTAGGCATCATACTTACCAACTAAATCCAAAGGAGAATTTCCCTCTGGGCATATCTCTCATTACAGGACAACAATCTTTCCTAGAAGCCAGCCCCTCCTAGCATACTTTTCTGAGCTTTTTATTGGCCAGGATTCAATCACTTGCCCACATCTAAACCTATCTCCAGCAAGGAGAATGGAATTGCCATGGTTTTCATCAGATGTACAACCTTCAAATTAGGTTCCCACTAAAAATAGTGGAGGAAATAGCCCATTGCCAAGAAACCTACAGTGTCTCCTTCTGGCTTTTTTTTTTGGGGGGGGGGGCGGGAAGTAGACCCAGCTAAGCTAATGAACTGGTGATAGATTCCTATCTCCTCTTAAAAAAACAACAACAAAAACAAAACAAAAATTCCATTATTTATCTCACCTCCTTTTGCATTATATGTTCCTGATTAAGAAGTTCTCTAGAAGACACATACTGAGTAAGTAAAAGTAATTATATGTGATTGTTCTGGGAGAATATCTTTGTCTTAGTGTCACAGGATTGAAATTCTAGAGCTATAAGCATTTAGAAGGACCAGGGAGAATTTTCATCAGCTCTGAAAACTCAGAGATCCAGAGGTTAGAGGTGAAAATACAGATATTTATCCACTAGTTAAATAGATACTTAAAGAACTCCTCCATGTACCAGGTACTAGGCATTAGAGGTAGACTGGTGAGCAAGAAACTGGCTCTCCAGTTCCATAACTCATAGTTGATTTTAAGAGATAGATACCTACACTGGCGATTTCAATACATCATAGTAAGAGCTATGATGGGGGTATACCCAGGAGGTCATGGAGACATAGATAAGGAGCCCAAATCTAGTCTTGGGGGATTAGAGAAGAGTCCTAGAGTAAGTTACATAAAATATGAGACCAGAGATTAATTTATAGTAAGTTTATAAAGGTTAAGCCTCACCTGGTCCTTAATGAATGCTGGGAGTTGTAGAATGTTCTAGGTGGAGAACAGAAACCAGACTGTGATTAGGGAATATGTGTAGTAAGCATTCTGCTATATTGCCCAAAGAGATCTCGCACCTGAATTTCTAAGTCTTCAGTAATTTGTTATGATTTCCTTTTCATTCTGAATGTATATTTAAAAATTTTTGTGCCCAATTTTAAATTGCATTTTAATTTCTTTCCAAGTCCCTAAACCAAATTGTCTAAGTTTCCAATCCCAAAAAACTTGGATCTATCCCTGCCTGATATCTGAAGCATGAGAAGTCCCTTGACAACTGAAGGCATTGGAAAAAGGCCTCTTAACAATGGAATTGTTGTTATTGTTGTTGTTAAGTGCTGTTGGATTGGTTCTGACTCACAGAGACCCTGTATAGAATTTCCGAGGAGCAGTTGGTGAGTTTGAACCACCGACTTTGCCTAGGAACCCCCATGGGGCAGTTCTACTTTTTCACACGGGGTGCCTATGAGTCAGAATTGATTTGATCACACTAAAAAACAACAATAACAATGTTCAGGAAACAGCCAGTTTTGCTGGAACAAAGTTGTTATTGTTGTTAGGTGCCATAGAGTCAGTACCGATTCATAGTGACCCTATGTACAACACTGACAGAATGAAGCACTGTCCTGTCCTGGGCCAATTTCACAATTGTTGCCACACTTGAGCCCATTGATGTTGCCACTTTGTCAATCCATCTCACTTGGGGTCTTCCTCTTTTTCTATTTTGAGTGCCTTCTAACCTGAGAGGCTCATTTTCTGGCACTATATCTGATAGTGTTTCTCTGCTATTCATAAGGTTTTCAGTGAGACTAAATATTAAGGAGCTCTGGTAGCGTAATGGTTAAGAATCGGGCTGTGAACCTCAGGGTCAGCAGTTCAAAACTACCAGCTGTTCCGCGGGAGAAAGATGAGGCATTCTGCTCCCGTAAAGATTTACAGCCTCGGAAACCCTGTACAGGGTCACTATGAGTCGGAACTGACTCCACGGCACATAACAACAACAACAATAACAAACATTTGAAAGTAGTTTGCTACTCCTTCTTCTTAGTCTGTCTTTGTCTGAAAGCTCATCTGAAACCTGTCTACCATGGGTGACCCTGCTGGTATTTAAAATACCCGTGGCATACCTTTCAGAATCATGGCAACTCACAAGCCACCACAGTATGACAAACTGTCAGATGAGTGGTGGAACAAAGTAAGAGAGGTGAAATGGAAAGATGAATAGGGTGACAAGGAGCAGATAATATTTGTATCAACATGAGCTGGGTACCATGCTGAGCATCTGACATACATGATTACTTTTATTCTTTACAGCAACTCTGTGCAGCAGTAACTATAATTATTTCCATTTTACAGAAAAAAGCTTGAGACTGATGAGATAAAGATATTTGCCTACACAGTAATCAGCAAGGCTGAGATTGAAGCCTTATTTTGTCTGGTATCAAAGCTCTAGTGTTTAATCACAGATTTTCTGACTCCTAAACTGTCTAATTCTCAGTTGTGGTGAAGTTTGGCAGATGCCAGAGACTGGCAGAAGAAGCAAGCCTAGCAGAATTCTCTGGGGCATCTTGTTCTAAAGAGGCAGGAGCGTATATAGGGCAGCTCTTCCACAGTGGGAAAGGAAGAATTTCTTCTAGGGAGTAAGGCTGGAGAAGACCTAACAGCAGTAGCTCTGCTTTAAAAAGTCATAAGGGGAACCACTGAATGGAAACTGTGAAGGTCCCAGAGGAAAAAGACTATGGGACTGAAATTCTATCATTATAAGACAGAATTGACTTGATGGCACACAACAATGCTAATCTTTGGGTTCAGGGTGTCACTCTTCTTTTCCTGGAACAGACTGAAGAACTTAGCCAAACCAAGTAGTGAGTTAGAGCACATCTGAGCCTGGAAATATGATTTCTCACATCTGTGAAATCAGCAATGTTAATATGCCTGAACTAGAAAAACTTAAAACAAAAACAAAAGCTTTTACTCAAACTGATATTTGAGGAAGGAATCTATTAAGTACTCACATTGTGGAGGAAGAGATTTTGATAAAGGGGCTGTATAGTAGGATAGCAGGTAAGGATGGCTGACTAGGCAGAAAGGCTGTGTAGACCCTCTTCAGCAAAAGCTCAGAAAACTGGAACAGAATCAGAGGGCAGTCCCAGAACTCGGAATTTCAGATAAAGTGATTAATAAATGGATTGAGTGCTTACCAGGAGAAAGATTTGGAATATAAGCAGGAAAAGAGGTGTCTACAAATTGGGGGTGGTCAACATGGCCCACCACAGCCATTTTGAACAAGAATGATCAGAGAGACAAGAGTTCATACCCATTATATAATCTTACCAACCATCCACTTCTCCTTTTAAAATCCCCAAGGATAATGCTTATGGAGAGAAGGAAGCAAGATAATTTAATGTCTTCCCTGAACCCAATGTAGAATTAGTTGGTCTAACACAACTGGAAGGATCCTATTCCCCACTAGAAAGCGTTAACTACGTTAAAAGGTGGTATAAACAGTTAACACACTTGCTTGCCAGAAGATTGACAGTTTAAACCACTATGGAAAAGAGTTCTGACAGTCTACTTCAGAATAATCAACCAATGAAAGCCCTATGGAACATAGTTCTACTCAGACATATCTGGGATCACCATGAGTCAGAATTGATTCAATGGCAACTGTTTTTATTTCTTTATACATAAATAATTTTTTAGTGTTGTTGTTGTTGAGAATATATACAGCAGAGCTGTTATGTTGTTGTTATGTGCTGTGGAGTCGGAACCGACTCATAGTGACCCTTTACAGGGTTTCCGAGGGTGTAAATCTTTACGGGAGTAGAAAGCCTCATCTTTCTCCCGCGGAGCAGCTGGTAGTTTCAAACTGCTGACCTTGAGGTTTACAGCCCGATTCGTAACCACTACGCTACCAGAGCACAGCAGAGCACTACGCTACCAGAGTACAGCAGAGCAGACACTAATTTAACAATTGCCACATGTACTATTGAGTGACACTGATTGCATTCTTTGAGCTGTGTAACCATTCTCACCCTCATTTTCTGAGTTGTTCAGTGCTCATTAACATAAACTCGCTGCCCCTTAACTTTCCCATCATGTCTTTCTAATTGCTGTTGTCAATTTGATACCATATAGATAGATCTTAAAAGAGTACAGTGTTCAAGGCAGACATTCTTTATTAGTTAATCTAAATTGTTACTTGGTTTTAAGAAGACTTCAGGGATTTTTTTGGTTTGCACTAAAGATTACTTCAGGGCAATATTTTCAGGTGTTCATCCACCCTCCCTGGCTCAAGAAAGTCTGGAGTCCATGATCATTTGAAAATCTGTTCTGCGTTTTCACCCTTTTGATCAGGATTCTTCTATAGATTCTTTGATAACAATGTTCAGTAATGGTAACTGGCACCATCTAGTTCTTCTGGTTTCATGATGAAAGAGAAAGTTGTTCATTGAGACAATTGGCCACACATTTCCTGCTCTTATGCCTGGCTCTCCTTTTTTCTCTCTTGCTCCAGGTGAATAGACACCAATTGTTTTACCTTAAATGGCTACTTCCATGCTTTTAAGACTCCTAGGCACTATTCTCAGAACTAGGAGGTAGGACAGAAACACTAAACATGTTATCATCACAGTTAACCATGACCCTAAATCTCCAAACCAAGAAGCCAAATCTCATGAAGTTTGGTTGTATGTAAGCAACCTCAGCAGTTCTTTTTACCCCCCTTCCCCACCCAATATTCTTAGATTGATCCCACAATTTTTGACATTTCAACTTTTTACAGGTGTACAATTCATTGACAGCATTTACAATACTCAGTTATGTGGACCTACCTTAATCAATGTGATTTTTTCTATCACAGTAAACTGGAAGTCTGTAAGATAAGCACTAGACTAGTAACCAAAAGGTTGACAGTTCAAACTCACCAGCCACTCTTCAGGAGAAAGATGAGGCTGACCTTGTTAAAAAAAAAAGGTACTGTGTCAAAAACCCAATATAGGGTCGCTATGAGGAGAACTAGACTCGATGGCAATGGATTTTGGAAACTGAAAGCCAGCACTCCTTAAGCAAAATCCTCACTATGCTGTCTTTATGAAGGGGCTTGAAAAAGTTTGTGAAAAATTCCATTTTTTCCACAAACTTTTTGAAATCCTCTTGCATATTTGGCAATTGGTTTCTAAATAGTTTTAATATTTAAAAACAGACTATTAAAACTTCCCTATGTATTTCTAGTCACTCCTAGTAGTCAACTTTTGGACTTACAAGACCAATGGGGAAAAATGCACATCCACCTATGCCAGGGGGCACATCTTTCACCTCTTTCTACGTTTAGAATTGTGGACTATTCCACCAAGACAATATTCTCCATTCTACTTTGGTGAGTAGTAATTGTTGTCTTAAGTTTGTGAGTGGTCATCTAAGGTACAACTATTGATTTCTTCCCCATTGCAAAGAAGATTAAAGAAAATCAGAGACACAAGCACCACTTAAATCTCAGCTTCAGTGATCCTGAACCAAAAAGAACTAGATGGAACTCGGATACCACTGCATACCAAGCACTTTGAAGGGGATCACAATAGAGGGTCCTAGATAGAGTGGGAGAAAATCGTGGAGCAAAACTTTAAAAAAAGAGAGAGAGAAAAAAAAAGACAAGACTTACTGGTCTGACAGAGACTAGTAGAACCCCTGAGACTATGACCAGTGGTTACTCTTTAGGCCTGGAACTGAACTAACCCCCATAGTCAACTTTCAACCAAACAATAGACCTATAAGGTAAACAATACTACTAGGGAGGCACACACTGTTTTGAACATTCAACCATACAAGATAATAAGGACAAACTTGACCTACACCTATGGATGCAGTAACCCAAAAGAGGGAACAAATCCTTACAGCAAGAAACATTCCCATCCCCTCCACACACAGAGTAGACAGAGATGGGCAACTTGGACATTGGATACCCAAATGTGTGGGGGGGGGTGGGGTGGGCGGAATACAACGGCAAGAAGTGACTGGCTTACAAGCTTTCAAGAGGGAACCTAAAGCTAGGGGACATGGAGGAAGGCAGAATCTCCAGTGAGTACTATCCAATCTGTCTAGGCGGAGCTGATGAAATGAAATGCAGAAGGGTCACTTGTGATACAATAGTGAATGATTGTTATCAGGACTGATTGTGAGGGTTGTAAATGTAAAGGTGGATGTTTTGTAGCAAGGAAGGGAGTGATTAACTCTCCAGTCTAGGAGCGGAGGTCTCTGGGACCATCAACAGAGAAGAGCCGAGAGCGGGACCCTACCCAGAGAAGCAGCGAGGCCCGAGACAGAGGCAGAGGCGATGACGTGGAATGATGAAGCGGCTAGGGAATTTGGATCCAGAGAGGGAGAGGGACTGTGTGCTGAAGAATGTAGGGGGCGGGTTTATAAGGTATACCCTTTGGTCGGTTGATGATGCATGGAGGGGATTGGAACCATGGCAATGAAACGATATACGGTGGAATGAATGTAAAACTAAAGTTCTCCCATGTAAAATATCATATAATTCACAATAAAACATGGAAAACAAAACAAAACAGAAACAACAACAACAACAAAAACTCAAAGAACCAAATATGATACTGGATTAGGAAAGAAATTCTACAAGCATATTTAGTTAATTTACAGACTTAAGTATGGGAATGCCCCTTAACAACCTATAAATTGTAGTTGCATCTTAGATGGGATGGGAGGGGTGTAGTTTTTAACTCTGTATATAATGTTTTGCTTTTTTAAAACAATAATTTATAGCAAAAAGGGAAAAATTATATTTACTGAATCTGGTAAAAAAAAATGATAATAAGGGCAGCATTTGCACAGGGATAGAGCTCAGAAGGCAGGAATGGATAGGTAAGAAGGATGAATGGGAACAGTAAACACAGAAAGTAACTGGGAAGAGTGCTGTTACATTGTGGGGACTGAAGGCAATATCACAAAAACAAAATTTGTATGAATTCTTGAACTACTAGGGTCAAACATTTCTTTTAGTACCACAAGTTACAGAAAAATTTCCCCCAATTATCTGACTGAATATTAGTCTCATTTTTCAAGACTTAGAACTCTTTGGTATTGACTTACATTCCATTTCTTACGTCCTAGACTAATGTAGGAGTCCTGGTGTGGCACTGTGGGTGAATGTGCCAGACTGTAAAGCCGTTTGAATGGTAGGTCGGCGGTTCAAGCTCACCAGCTGCTCCTTGGAAACCCTATACAGGGTCGCTATGGGTTGGAACTGACTTGGCACTTCACAACAACAACAAAGGCTGACTTAAGGAATGGAATGTAAGTCAATACCAGCACTGATTCTGAATGAAAAGATTAAGTGAGGCTTCTATTAGGCCCCACAGAAGTACTCAGGTAAGGAAGAAGCATTTGTTACTTGACAAGGTTACTTGGGATTATATGACTAAACAAGTCTTACATTCTCTGAGCCTTGACATCATCTACATATTTCCAAAGGGAAATAAAAAGTATGTTGAATGTTGTCTCCTTAGAGAGCACTCTGATTCAGCATGTTGCACTCATGCACATGCTAAACCAAGGTTGTCCAGTAGGGCATCCACTAGCCATGTGTGATGGCTTCTTGCTAAGTGCAGTCGACTCAGTTCTGACCCATAATGACCCTGTATAGAATTTCTGAGGAGTGGCTGGTGAACTTGGACCCCTGACCTTTTGGATCAAACCAACTTTGCAGTCCAGCACATTAACCACAGTGCCACACCAGGACTCTTTTTGAAATATTGGAATAAAATTAATTTCAACATCTCTACTTGCTTTGCTTTGTTTTGTTTAGAGTCCTGGTGTGGTGCTATAGGATAAGCATTGAGCTTCTAACTGTAAGGTTGTTGGTTCAAACCTACCAGTTGCTCCTATACAGAGTCACTATGAGTTGTAACTGACACTACAGTACTTAACAAAAGCAACAACAACTGGCTTTTAAAAATGTGTCTACTAGAAATTTTTTCATTAGCCATTTGGTTCACATTTACCATTTGTATCATATCTGAGAGTTCTGCTCTAGATATTTGGGTTGACATGTAGAACACTTGTTTTCCTATGAAGAAAGCTGATTGCTCAATAGAAATGCTCAGTCAGCCTGGTCTATTCCTTGGAGGGTACTTTTCTCCTCTCATGTCAGAAAAATTATAATGATTTATGTATTCAAAAGAGTTTCCAGAACAATGGGAAAATGTTTCTTTTAACAGTGGTTGTCAAACTTGGTGGTCTATTAGAGTCACCTGGGTGAATTAAAAACATTCTAATTCCAGTCCACACCTCAGACCAATTAAATGAGAATCTCTGGTGTGGGACCCAGGTATCAGTGTTTTTGAAGTTCTCCGGGTAATTATAGAATGCAGCCAGTGATGAGAACTACTGATTTAAAAGATAATAAGCTAGAACAAATAAGATGGCAGATCAGGTAGAAGTATAGTGAGGAGCTCCGTCAGCAACAACACAGAATACTGGACCAAGCAGGCTCAGGGGATGGTCCCAGAACTCTGAACTACATGTAAAGTAATATTTAGAAAGTTGGAAGATTTCCAGCCAGTGGAATTTGTAACAGAAGCAAGAAATCCAGTGCTTTCTAATCTAAGGCACTCAGCTGCTCCCTGAGCGGCCATCTTGGGTGAGACCGAACTTGGATGCCTGACAGAACCTCTGTCTGTGCACCTCCATTCTGGTGACTAGAGGGGGTTCCTGAGTGAGTGGACACCCCATTTCTACCCCCAGAGGTTTCTATTACACAGTTGCATGGATCTCCTCAAAATTTAAAGAGCAATTTCCACTTAAAACCAAACAGCAGCGCAAAATGGCCAGAGCCAGCCCTGAACTGTTTATCACTAGGAAAAAAGGCCCGAATAGGGATTATGGAGCAGGACAGGCAGACTAAAAAGGAACTGGCCAAAAATAAAATCCTGAGTTACATCATAATGACCAACAGTGGCATCTTGAAATTTTTCAGGAAGAAGAGTGAAAAGGGAAGCCCAACTCCTGATTGCATCTACCTGGAGGCAATCAAAAAGCATAAAAAATACCTAAACACACCCCCATCTAAATATTAAGGCCAAAAGTTAACTACTGAATATACCTAAAAAACAGAAACAGATGACCATGTCAGCACATGTCCAGAAATAAGATAAAGTGACTGAGACAAATGAGCTGGAGGTAGACCTACACTGCATACTGGAAGGAGGGCAGACTTTGAAAATACCTGAGAAGGAATTCAGAAAAATGATTATAAAATGCATCAAAACACTTTACAAGTTGAGAAAAATAAGTAAGAAGTCAGGAAAGCACGACAGGAACAAATAAATAAGATAGATACAACATTGGAAACAATTCAAAACCTACAGAAAGAGATCCAAATGATTAATTACAGAATATCAGAAATGAACAATACACTGAAAGGGCAAAGTAGTAGAATTGAAGAGATGGAAGACAGAACTAGTGAGCTGTAAGAGACATCTCTCAGTACTACTAAAATAGAAGAACAAGCAGAAAAAAGGATGAAAAAAATCTGAAGAAGGCCTAAGATTCGTGTTGGACAACATGAAGAGGAATAATTTAAGAATTATTGGCATTCTGGAACAGGAAGAATCACACAAGTCCATAGAGGAGCTAGTTGAAGAGCTTCTGGAATAAAATTTCCCTAACATCCTGAAAAGCAAAAAGATAAGCATTCAAGAAGGTCAATGAACCCCAGGAGGGATAGACCCTAAAAATTTCCAAGGCTGTAAATCTTTATGGGAGCAGAAAGCCTCATCTTTCTCCCTCAGAACACCTGGTACTTTCGAACTGCTGACCATGAGATTAGCAGTCTGATTCGTAATCACTATGCTACCAGAGCTCCTTAAGAAGGCAATAGGGAGACATATATAAAACCCTGAAAGAAAAAAAAAAAACTGCCAACCAAGAATCCTCTACCCAGCAAAGCGGTAAATTGAATACGACAGTGTAATCAAAACATTACAGGATAAACAGAAGCTAAGGGATTTTTCTAAAGCCAACCCTGTGATGAAAAACATCCTAAAGGGAGTTCTATGGACTGAAAACCAACAAGAACAGACAATAACCAGAGATTGACGTATGTGGCAGCATCACCCGGAACTCGATTGACAAATGGAAGAGTCAAGAAAAGAAAAAAACTATAGGAACAAATTCAGAGGATCTAGGAGGTCAGTCTATGATCAAAACAACTACAATGTGAAAGAAGGAAACACAGAAGAAGAGAGCCAGGTGGTGAGAAGGTCGGTAGATTACAGGATAAAATAGACTGTCTTAAATGGAGGGAAAAGTTAATGGAATATAAGGTAACCACAATGGTGGGGTGAGGGTGGGGGTTTAGGGGGAGGCAGAAGGAGGCAATGGTAGAGCACAGGGTAAGGGCAGACATATCATAGTTCAGGTGTTGGGGAGGGCAATACATGAAGGGGGAGGAAGTGGAAGAACAAGGTAGATAGGGGAACACTGAGACAGGTTTGTATGAGCTAAGTGAGACAGAGGTAAATAGTAATGCATGCTCAACCTTGGAACAGTAGTCTCTGTGATACAGGGATATAGGCATAGTTTGAAGACTAGAAATAATACTAAGATGTTTGACTGTCCTATGAATATTGGTTTCCCTTGCCTACTATTGTAAAATAGACACTTGAATGGGATAGAAAGGAATGTTGGGAAACATGATTACAGAAAACTTGTAAGCCCATCATCAGCCTATAACTGATTAGAATACCTAAAGGTGGTTCTAGAACTTGCCCAGTGAAATAGGCCTCTTGTGGAGCCTTTGCAGAGTACAGGACCTTAGGTGGAATCCTGAGTCCCATCCAGAACTTTCTGAGATGGGGCATTCCCACGAGAAAGGACAAGTAGACCAGCCTGGAACATCTAGAGTGACAGAAGATACATCTTCAAAGAAAGATCATCAGGAAAAACCCAAAACAAAAATGTCAGTAAGACTGGCTACTACAAGAATAAGCAAGCTGTTTTCCAGAAAGCCATCAAGGCAAGCAGTCAAGTCCCTTCAGGACAAACCCACCTTTAAGACTGAAACTCAAAGGGAATGCATGAGCAAGCATGTAAGCTTGCTGGTGACCACACTGGTCTACTGGTGAGTGGAAGAAGGGGAAAGGCAGCAATGAAGAAATAGGCTGAGTTCAAGCACAGATCATTGACTCCCATTGAACTGGAGATGAAAGAAAGAAGAGGAAGGGCTGGATGGTTCAAAGTGTGATAAGACCTGGGGACACCTAAGCCCATAGACAAGGACATAGTCACAGAGGGCTAGAGCTGAGAGTGAAAAATCCAGCTGATATGAAGTGAGGGGAAAATGCACAAGAACACCCAAACTTGCAGATAGTATCCATTTGACCTAGCCTCAATGGCTTGACAATCACAACTCAACTATAGGAACATAAAAGAAAAAACAATTTTTGATAAAGCAAACAAGGGTATATTGCTACAATTTGATGAACCTGACCTATATTCATGGAGGAAGTAACTCTAAATACCAACAGAGAGGGAAAGAGTCTTCACATCAAGTATCAATGCTATCCCCTTAGACATTGGCTATCTAAGATGAGGGTGTGATAAAGGCACAAAGTGACTGGCTCACAAGGTTTCAAGAGGGAGTTTAGTTTAAGAGTGTGGGGGAAGAAATAGTCCCCACTGAATAGTTATCATTTTGTCTAGATGGGTCTGGTGAAAAGAGATGGGGATAAGATTCATAAGATTCAATAGTGAATAACTGCTATCATGACTAATTGTGACTGTCACAATTGTAGAGGTAGAAGTTTTGTTGTTGTTGTTTGTTTTGTTTTGTTTTAAGGTTTTTATTGTAGATTGAGTGAAAGTTTACAGGGCATATCATCAGTTTTACATTCAACAAATCATATACCTTGTTTCATTACATTGATTATAATCCCCTCCATGTACCATC
>NW_006408580.1:16971229-16972471 GCF_000296735.1 Chrysochloris asiatica | reverse complement strand
GGTCCTATACTCTGTAAAGGCTTTGCAAGAGGCCTATTTCACTGGGCAAGTTGTAGAACCCCTTTTAGGTATTCCAATCAGTTATAGGCTGAAGGCGGGCTTACAAGTTTTCTCTAATCATGTTTCCCAACATTTCTTTCTATCCCACTCAAGTGTCTATTTTACTGTGGTAGGCAAGGGAAATGAATATTTCATAAGGCAGTCAAAGATTTTAGTATTATTTCCCCTCTTCAAGCTATATTTAGATCCCTGTATCCCAGAGCCCTGTTGTTCCAAGGTTGAGTATGCATCACTATTTATCTCTGTCCCACTAGGCCATATAAACTTGTCTCAGTGTTCCCCTATCTATCTTGTTCTTCTGCCTCCTCCCTCCTTCTTAGATTGCCCTCCCTAACGCCCAAACTAACCTCCCCCCACACCCCATCCCCATTGTGGTTACCTTATATTCCATTAGTTCTTTCCTCTATTTAAGACAGTCTATTTTATCCAGTAATCTGCCTAACCTTCCCACCACCTGGATCTCTGTTCCTCTGTGTTTACCTTCTTTCACATTGTAATTGTTTTGATCATAGACTGACTTCCTAGATCCTCTGTGCTTACCATTTTATTCTATTCTTGACTCTTTCATTTGTCGACTGAGTTCAGATTGATGCTGTCACGTACGTCATTCTGTAGTTGTTGTCGGTTCTTGTTGGTTCTCAGTTCACAGAACTTCCTTTAGGATGTTTTTCATAGCAGGGTTGGCTTTGGCAAAATCCCTTAGCTTCTGTTTATTCTGGAATGTTTTGATTACACCATCGTATTTGATTGACAGCTTTGCTGGGTAGAGGATTCTTGGTGGCAGTTTTTTTCTTTTAGGGTTTTATATATGTCTCCCCATTGCCTTCTAGCCTGCATGGTTTCTGTTGAGAAATCTGAGCTTAATCTGATTTGCTTGCCGTTGTATGCTATATTTCTCTTTTCCCTAGATGCTTTCAAGATCCTGTCTTTATCTTTGATTTTGGAGAGCTTGAGTATTATATGTCTTGGTGATTGTCTTTTAGGGTCTATCCATCCTGGGGTTCATTGAGCTTCTTGAATGCTTATCTTTTCACTTTTAATTATGTTCGGAAAAGTTTCTTCCAGAAGTTCTTCAACTATCTCCTCTGTGGACTCGTGTGATTGTTCCTGTTCTGGAATGCCAATAATTCTTATGTTATTCCTCTTCATGTTATCCAACATGAATCTTAGGCCTTCTTCAGA
>NW_006408580.1:16939409-16970448 GCF_000296735.1 Chrysochloris asiatica | reverse complement strand
CATGCGTATTAGAACCCTATGAGGGTGGGGCTGGGGTGCCCACTAGCTCAGGCACCCCTATAGTCACCAGAATGGTAGTGCTCAGACAGCAAGGGACCAATGAACAGATACCAAAAGAAAAAAATGACCACACCTTTATCTCCATGGTTCTGCCAGGTGTCTGTGGCCACTCCAATCCTTCCCCCGTTTGGTCTCATCCAAAATGGCAGCTCCTGGAGCAGCTGAGCATTCTGAACTAGAAAGCAATGGATTTCTTGCTTCTGCCACAAATTCCCCCAGCTGTAAGCCTTCCAACCTTATAAATATTCCTTTATATGTGGTTCAGAGTTATGAGACCATCCCCTGAGCCTGCTTAGTTGGGTATTCTGTGTTGTTGCTGGCGGAGCTTCTTACTGCACTTCCACCTGATCTGCCATCTTGTTTGTTCTCCAAAAGGTAGAAGTTTTGTAACAAAAATTGGGAGCAGTTAATCTTACAGTCAAGAAACAAAGGACCCTAGGACCATCAAGTGAGAAGAGAACAAGGGGAATGTGGGGCCTTATCCAGAGAAGCAGCGATGCCAGAGATGGAGGCAGAGATGGGAACATGGAGAGAGGGAGTAGCTGAAAACTAGATTCATGGGAAGAGAGAGGCTAAGAGATAGTGGCCAGGAGGCAGACTTGCAAAATGTGCCCTTTGGTGGTGTAAATTATTATATATACTTGAATGTTTTGTTTTGTTTTGTTTTTAAAAAGAGCTAAAGTGAATAGAAAGAAACACTATTAACTGATGGTACATGGAGGGGTTTATAATCATTGTGGTGAAACAAGTTGTATGATTTGTTGAATGTAAAACTGATGATCTGCCCTGTGAACTTGCACTCAATCCACAATAAAATTTTAAGGAAAAAACATCTATATAGCCTAGAACAGCAATAACAACAACAAAATACTAAGCTAATTTTGCCCAGTTGCCTAGTCTCTCCAGCACTCCAGAAACCTTCCTTTATAAGCAGAGGCAGGTGTCTGGAGTGAAACAACAAGTAAATTTTTCATTAGATATTTGTTTCTAATGGTAGAAGACTGAAGAACACGTTAATCCAAGTCTTGACTTGAAATATTGAAGGCTCTGTAGGATAAGCACTAAACTACAAGCCACAAGTTTGTGGTTCAAGTCCACCAGCTTCTCTGAGGGATAAAGATGAGGCTTTCTGCTCCTGCAAAGATTTACAGTCTCAGAAATCCTATACAGAGTTGCTATGAGTCAGAACAGATTTGATGGCACTGAACAACAAAAAGATGGGCAAAATATTGAAAGATACAAGAAGCAACAAAAGAAAATGGAAGGAATACACAGAATCATTGTACCAAAAAGAACTAGTTGACGTTCAAACATTTCAGGAGGTAGCGTACAATCAAGAATGATGACATTGAATTTAGTAGTCCAAACTGCACTGATGACATTGGTGGAAAAAACAAGGCTCCAGAAATTGATGGTATACAAATTTAAATGTTTCAACAACTAGTCCATAACAAGAAATTTAGAAGACAGCTACCTACCTGGAAGGGATCCATATTTGTGCCCATTCCAAAAAAATATGATCTGACATGCAGAAATCACGGAACAATATCATTAATATCACATTCAAGTACAATTTTTTGGGAGATATTTCACAAAAACAGTTGCAGTAGTACACTCAGAGGCAGCTGCCAGAAATTCATGCCAAATTCACAAGGGGACATGAAATGAGGGATACCATTGCTGATATCAAATGGATCTTGTGTTTTATTGACTATGCAAAGGCATTCGACTGTGTGTATCATAACTGACTATGCAAAAAATAGGTATTCTAGAACACTTAATTGTATTCATGAGGAACCTGTACATAGACCAAGATGCAGCCATTGGAACAGAACAAGGGGATACTGCATGGTTTTAAATCAGAAAAGGTGTACACCATACGTATTCAATTTGTATGCTGAGCAAATAATCCCAGTTGTACTACAAGAAGAAGAACACAGCATCAGGATTGAAGGAAGGCTCATTAAAAGCCTGTGATATACAGAGACTCAACCTTGCTTGCTGAAAGTGAAGAAGACTTGAAGGACTTGCTCATGAAGATCAAAGAACACAGCCTTTAATATGAATTAAAACACAATGTAAATAAAACAGAAATCCTCACAACAGAGCAAATAAATAACATCATGATAAATGGATATAAGATTAAAATTGTCAAAGAGTTCATTTTACTTGGATCCAAAATCAATGCTCATGGAAACAGCAGTTAAAAAATTAAACAACTCATTGTGTTGGGCAAATCTACTGCAAAGGCATTTTAAACTGTTAAAATGTTAAAAGAGCAAAGATGTCACTTTGAGAACTAAGGTTCAATTGACCAAATCCATTGTATTTTCAGTCACCTTATATGCATGTATGTGAAAGCTGAACAATGAATAAGGGAGACTGAAGAAGAATTTAAGCATTTGAATTGTGGTGTTGGTGATAAATATTGAAAGTACCATGGACTTCCAGAAGAACAAACAAATCTGTCTTGGTAGAAGTACAACAAGAATGCTCTTTAGAAAGGATGATATTAAGACTTTGTCTCTCATATTTTGGCCATGTTACTGGCAGGGACCAGTCCCTTAAAAAAGGACGTCATGCTTGGTAAAGGGGAGGGTCAGCGACAAAAAGGAACTCTCCAATGAGATAGATTGCAACAGTGGCTGCAACAATGGTCTGCTCAAGCTGAACAACTGTGAAGATGGTTCAGGACCAGGCAGTGTTTCTTTCTATTGTATATAGGGTCACTATGAGTTGGAACTGACTCGATGGCACCTAGCAACTACAACAATGGTAGTAGGGTCACGGATTAACTCACACTGATCAGATATTTAAATGAAATGCAGCCTTTTCATATTCTTGAATGGATTTGAACTTCTTCATGATTGCCCACCCTCATTGAGCACCGAGAAAAATTAAACTTTAACTTTGATAAAGCTGGATGAGTTGACCTCAGCTAAAATGGAACAACTAGACATCTTTCACTTAAAATACTCTCAGAGTATCCCCCTTACCCTCCTCCTTTCCTAAAATAGTATACAGGGGTGTAGAAGAGGAAGGGCGTGACCAGTAACAGGACTTTCTGGTCTGAGTCTGAACCTAGGGCCATTTTAGACCTGTGTTTGCTCCAATGTGGCCCCTGAGCTTGATTGCTGGCAGGTATATCCGAGGACTGTAGCTGGTGGGGCTGTGATGTCGTTTGCTTGCATCTTCAGCCTTGGTTGGTTGTCTTTGAGTTGGAGAATCTGGAATCCACACTATTGACCTCTTCAGGGTTCTGGCCTGAGCTACTCACCACAGATGGCACCTTGGAAGATCTGCCAGCTCTCAGCTTCACATCCTGTCTGCTCCTGGGCTGGGTTGGAACTTCTGGGCTCTACTTGGTCACAACTGAGGGATATTCCCTAACCCCTCTGCCCTGCACAATTTACATTATGTTTTGATAAAACATTATATGGTCTTCTTAAATGTGTGTTTGGCTTTTTTTTTTTTTTTTTACATTTCCCCAACATCACTGTGATCTCCTTGAGGGCAGTGACAACATCTTCTATAGGCTTGTTTTCCCAACTGAATTTTGTTGTTGGTGTTAAGTGCTGTCAAGTCTCTTCCGACACATAGCGACCCTGTATTGGGTTTCTGAGGATTGGCTGGTGAATTTGAACCACTGACCTTGCAGTTCAAACCAACTTTGTGGTCCAGTGTTTATCCTACAGTGCCACACCAGGAGCCCAACTGAATATTAAAGAACACATGGTAGGCTCAGTATATATTAGTGGATTGTCTCACATGGAAAAAGATACATTATTGCCATGTCTTCATTTTTAGCTCAGTTCCTTTCCCTATTTATTTATTCTACAGATCTTGGAAATGTACATTCAAGCGCTGACTTCTGTTATATTTCGAATTTGTATATTTGCCTCGGCCTGGCTTGAAATTATAGTGCTGCCACTCTCTTGCTGAGAGACTCTGGGCTAGTTGCGTTATTTTCTCTGTGCCTCCATTTCCACAAATTGAAAATGACGATATAATGTCTTTATCTCATAATGTTGAAAAGAGGATTCAATGAGATAATACAACACATGCAACACTTACACTAGTGTCTGGTTGTTGTTGTTGTTATGTGTCGTGGTATCCGTTTCTACTCATAGCAACCCTGCACAGAGTTTCCGAGGCTGTAAATCTTTATGGGAGCAGAAAGCCTCATCCTTAAACCAGGGAACAGCTGGTAGTTTTGAATTGCTGACCTTGCAGCTTGCAGCCTGATTGTGAAATTTTGATAAAATCAGAATAAAAATGGATGCATGTTCTTCATTTATCTTTTGATCTGACTTCGCTTACTCTGTTCTTGTTTTTTGTTAAAATATATATATACCCCAAGCACATGTATGAATGTGCATGGTAAAACACACTTAAAACACTATAAAATATCTATCTGTCCATCTCAGTTTTATCATATTTGTCATATATGTTGTTGTTGTTGTTGTTAAGTGCCATCGAGTCGGGTCCGACCCATAGCGACCCTGTACAGGGTTTCCGAGGGTGTAAATCTTTATGGGAGTAGAAAGCCTCATCTTTCTCCCACGGAGCGACTGGTAGTTTCGAACCGCTGACCTTAAGGTTCGCAGCCCGATTCGTAACCACTACGCTACCAGAGTATGATTTCCAAATGGACTCTAAAGAATTGTGTTTTCCTTGGCCACTAGGTGGCAACGTTTATTCAGCCAGGTACTGCGCCTTATTTTAGCATAGCCCAGGGAAAGCTTCTGTTGCTATTTCAGAAGTTACCCGCATTCTAATTTTCTTTTACTTTTCTAACCTTCTCCTTCCCTTTTACTTTATTATGTGATTGGCTGTTTCTTTCCTTCCATCCAATTTTCTTCCCCTCTACTGCTTACTATGGTAGCGTAGTGGTTACGAATCAGGCTGCGAACCTTAAGGTCAGCGGTTGGAAACTATCAGCCGCTGCGACGGAGAAAGATGAGGCTTTCTACTCCCGTAAAGATTTACACCCTCGGAAACCCTGTATAGGGTCACTATGGGTCGGAACCGACTCAACGGCACTTAACAACAACAACATAATTGCTTACTAATCAGGCTGCGAACCTCAGAGTCAGCAGTTCGACACTTCCAGCTGTTCCACGGGAGAAAGATGAAGCGTTCTGCTTCCGTACAGATTTACAGCCTCGGAAACCCTGTACAGGGTCACTATGAGTTGGAACCGACTCTACGGTATTTAGCGAAAACAACAACTGCTTGATTGGTGGATTGCATGTCAATGTAAAGAAAACAAAAATCCTCACCACTGGACCAATAAACAACATTTTTATCAAGGGAGAAAAGATTGTAGTTTTCAAGGACTTTTTTCTTCTTGGATCAACTATCAACACTCAAGGAAGCAGCAGTTAAGAAATCAGACGACGTATTGCATTAGGCAAATCTTCTGCACAAGACCTTTTTAAAGTGTTGAAGAGAAAAGATGTCAGCTTGAGGACTAAGTTGCGCCTGACCCAAGCCATGGTATTTTCAATAACCTCATATGCATGTGAAAGCTGGACAGTGAATAAGGAAGATCGTAGAAGAATTCATGCATTTGAGTTATGGTGTTGGAGGAGAATATTGAAAGTACCATGAGTTACCAACAGAACCAACAGATCTGTGTTAGAAGAACTGCAAACAGAGTGCTTCTTGGAGGCCAGGATGGCCATACATCGTCTCTCATACTTTGGACATATTGTCAGGAGGGACCAGTCACTAGAGAAGGATATCATGTTTGGTAAGGTGGAGGGTCAGAGAAAATGAGGAAGACCCCAGCAAGATGAATTGGCAAAGTGGCAGCATCAATGGGCTCAAGCGTGGCAACTACTGTGAGGTTGGCCCAGGACTAGGCAGTGTTTTGTTCTGTTGTGTGCATAGGGTTGCTATGAGTCGGTACCAACTGAATGGCACCTAACAACAACTACTACTGCTTGACCTTTGCATCTAACCATTCCCTCAGCTATAATCCTTGTATACTTTAGCCTTTCAGAAATGGGGTTGAAGCTTACATACCACCTACAAGGTACTGACCAGAACTAATGTCTTTAAAAACAGTCAACTTAAAATGCCTGGGAAATTAGAGACTAAATTACTTAACAGTAAAAGTCTTGGTGCAGAACAGGCAAATGCCCAGCTGACCTGCTGGCTGTCTCTCTCTGTGTTCACAACAAGCCAAATTCAATCATGATATTCTGTTGCTACACTGGGAAGTTTCATGACTTCCAAGTCCTTCTCACCACAGGCCTCCTGGAAGCTTCTAGTAATCAATAGGCAAGCAAGACCAAACATGCAAGGTACCCCAGGTAGGGAACATGTCTAGGTTAGAATACAGTGTATATGCAGTTCCTAGGCATTCCATCCTGCATGTGGCTACTATTTAGAGACTTCCGCTTAGGCATTGGACTGCTAACCACAAGGCCAGCCGTTCAAACCCACCAGCTGCTTCCTGGTAAAAAGATAAAGTTGTCTGTTTCCATAAAGATTTACAGTCTTGGAAACCCTAGATAGAATCACTCTAAGTCGGAATCAACTTGATGGCAGTGAGTAATATGATCACAAGAACCATGCATTCATACTGTTTTTGTTAAGTGCTGTCGAATCAAATCCAACTCATAGCAATCTCATGTGAGCAGAGTAGAACTGCTTCATAGGTTTTTGGAAGCAGATCGCTAGCTCTGTCTTCTGAGGCATCTCTGTTATTGCTGAATGCCATTGAGTCTGATCCAACTCATAGTGACCCTGTATAGGGTTTTGGAGGAGTAGCTGGTGGGTTTGAACCACCTACCTTGCAGTTAGCAGACCAGTGCTTATCCTACTATGCCACACCAGTAAGGGGGGGGGGGGTTTCAAACCACCAATCTTTGAGCTAACAGTTGAGTGCTTAACCATTTATGCTACCTAGTGATTCCTTACATGAATACTAGAAGCTATCATTACTGAGCCTAAATTATGTGCTAGGTATTTATTGATTTAAATATGTTATCTCGTTTATTCTTCCAAACAGTGATGTGGAGTAGATGCTATGCATGTGGAGACTATGGTTTAGATTTTAACGTTGGTTAAAGTCACACAGCCAGTAAGTGGAAGAACCAGGACCAAGTCTGGGTCATCTGATATTAAAAGCCATGCTCATCACCTCCCACTCCCTTGAGATTCCCCCAAGACATCACATGCTCTTACTTCAGCAGTTAAAAGCAGAAGAATGTCCTCAACTTCATGGGCAACACCCACCCATCCCAGATGTCATTGTCTTCACCCCACTTGGCTCACAGTCCTGTAGGCAAATTAGAGTTGGCAGTTTGGCCTATCACTCTAGAAAGGCTATGCTTATTTACTTTGGTTCCATGTCTACCAAAATGAGAAAGAGGTCCTATAATACCCATAATGCCCAAGAACACAAGGAAACTTGATCCAGAGAGTAGTAAGGAAGGTGACACTATATACAGTGCCAAGGGAAGCAGGAGAAACTTGGGCTATACGGGAAAACATAATGGGAACCTTAGGAGGGAGACTATTCTCTTATTCAGAGATGGGGTTTGGGTTCACTGAGTCTTCCACAATTCCTTCACATCATGGGGAAGGGCCACTCTTGAAAGACTCATTAAAACATAAAAGGATTCTTGTCTGAGGGCTGTTGAAGAGAGGGATGGAACAACCCCTTTCTGGGACATGAGGGTTTTCTGAGAGCACGGTCCACAGACATTACATTCCTACTGCTTTTACTGTGTGCTGCATTTATATCCTGGTTCTGGTGAAGAACAGAAAGAAGGCTCAGATTGCCAGGGATTTCTTGGTTTGTTGCTTGATTGATTATACCGGTCTAAGAAATGGATAAGCATTGAAGCCATGGAGGCTTATGCTGGAAGGCTCTACTGGCCATTGGTTGCCATATCTTTTGTAACTTATATTTTCGAATTCTCCAACTTTGCGTTTCAAACCTTGAATGCATCCTCAAAGCAATTTTGGGGTCAGTGTTTTTGTTTTTTTAATTAAGGGATATAGCCTAGAATTGAATGCAAAGTCTGGGTCATGGTTACCTCTAGGGGAAGGGACGGGGGGCTATGACCAGGAAGGGATATTCTGTGTGGAGGATTCTAGGGAACTGGCAATGTCCTCGTTCTGAACACCACTTGTATTCATGGTTCACTTCAAAATGATTTGTCCAATGGTACATTCTTTGGTATGCATATCATGCAATTTAATAAACAAAATTTAAAAAGCACAGTAAACAAACTTTCACATTTTTATCTTCCACCTTTTATTACTTGTGATTAATACCTTGGCAATGAAAGATCCACAGAAGTGTGGTTATACAATGAAATTAGTCTAGGACCTATTAGTTCTAACCCAAAGCTGTCCAATAGAACTTTTGGCAATGATGGACTTCTAAGCCCACTATTCAATACTATAGCTACAAGTCACCTACAGGTGGCTAGTGACAACTTGAAATGCACTTGGTGCAACTGAGGAATAGAATTTAAAATTTTATTGATTTTCAATCATTTTAAGTTTAAAGAGCCAAATGTAGTTGTTGTTAGGTGCGGCCATCTAGTTGATTCCAGTTCATAGTGACCCCATGTGACATACTGCAATTGCCTATAACGATTTCTAAGCTTTATAGGAACAGATCACCTGGTCTTTCTCCTATGGAGCCTATGCCCAAGCCCAAGCCCACTACCATCAAGTTGATTTCAATTCATAGCAAGTGTATGTAGGGTTTCTGAAGCTGTAAAATTTTATGAGAGCAGACAGTCTCCTCTTACTCTCTTGGAGTGACTGGTGGATTTGAACTGCTGAACTTGTGGTTAGCAGCCCACTTCATAACCCACTACGCCACCATGAACCCTTGCTGTCAGGTCGGTTCTGACTAATAGCAACCCTATACACAACAGATCAAAACACTGCCTGGTCATGAGTCATCCTCACAATTGTTGTTTGAGATCATTGCTGCTTCCACTGTGTCAATCCATTTCCTCTTTTGCACTGATCCTCCACTTTACCAAGCATGATGTCCTTCTCTAGGGACTGGTCATTATTGATAATATGTTTGAAGTATAAGAGACGAAGTCTCACCATCCTGATTTCTAAGGAGCATTCTGGTTGTACTTTCCCATAGTCCAGCTTCTCAGATGATTGGCTCAGCAAACAGATTGAATAAGTATGGTGAAAGGATACAACCCTGGCACATACCTTTCTTGATTTTAAACCATTCAATATCCCCTTGTTCTGTTCTAACAACTGCCTTTTGGTTTGGAGCAAAATTAAGTGTTCTATAATGCCATTCTTTGCAATGTTATCCCTTGTTGTTGTTGTTAGGTGACATCAAGTTGGTACTGACTTATAGGGACCCTATGCACAACAGAACAAAACACTGCCCAATCCTGGGCCAGCCTCACAGCTGTTGCCATGGTTGAGCCCATTGACTTTGCCAATCCATTTTGCTAGGGGTCTTCCTCATTTTCTCTGACCCTCCACCTTATCAAACATGATATCCTTCTCCAGCGACTGGTCCTTCCTTACAATATATCCAAAGTTATGAGAGATGAAGTTTGGCCATCCTGGCCTCCAAGGAGCACTCTGGCTGCACTTCTTCCAACACAGATCCATTGGTTCTTTTGGAAGTCCATGACACTTTCAATATTCTCCTGCAAAAGCATCAATTCAAAAAAAAAGCCTCAATTCTTCATTGGTCTTCCTTATTCACTGTCCAGCTTTCACATGCATATGAGGTTATTGAAAATACCATGGCTTGGGTCAGGCGCACCTTAGTCCTCAAGCTGACATCTTTGCTCTTCAACACTTCAAAAGTTATCCCTAGTTTGTCATAATATACAGTCAAAGGCCTTTGCATAGTCAGTAAGAACACAAGTAAACATCTTTCTGGTATTCTCTTCTTTCCCTCATTCCACATCCTTTTTGAATCCAGCTTGAATTTCTGGCAGTTCTCTGTTGATGTACTGTTGTAACATTTTAAAATTATCTTCAGTCAAATTTTACTTACATGTGACATTAATGATATTGCTTAGTGATTTCTACATTCCATTGGGTCACCTCTCTTTGGAATGAGCATAAAATATTGGTCTCTTTTAAATCAGTTGGCCAGGTAGTTGACATCCAAATTTCTTAGCATAGATGAGAGTGTCTCTAGTGCTGCATTGGTTTGTTGAAAAATTTCAATTTGTATTCTATCCTTTCTTGGAGATTTGTTTTTTAATAGTGCCTTCAGTGCTGCTTGGACTTCTTCCTTCAGTACCACTGGTTCTTGATCATTTGCCACCTCTTGAAACATCGGCCACTTCTTTTTGGTATAATGACTCATGTATTCCTTCCATCTTCGTTTAATGCTTCCTGTGTCATTCAATATATTGTCCTTGTTGCTGTTGTGAAGTGCTGTTGAGCTAGTTCTGACCCATAGTGA
The DNA here is from genome assembly GCF_000296735.1 of Chrysochloris asiatica. Taxonomy (NCBI): domain Eukaryota; kingdom Metazoa; phylum Chordata; class Mammalia; order Afrosoricida; family Chrysochloridae; genus Chrysochloris; species Chrysochloris asiatica. The sequence goes on along the minus strand of NW_006408580.1, from coordinate 16,959,953 downwards.
CATTGTATAGGGTTTCTGAGTAGCGACTGGTGCGCTTTAACCACCGACCTTTCAGTTCAAACTGATTTTGCATTAACCCACAGCACCACACAATGACTCCTTGTTGTTGTTGTTGTTGTTAGGTGCCATCAAGTCAGTACTGACCCATAGTGACCTTATGCACAGCAGAACGAAACATTGCCCGATCCTGGGCCAACCTCACTATTGTTGCCACGCTTGAGTCCATCGATGCTGCCACTTGGCCAATCCATCTTGTTGGGGGTCTTCCTCTTTTCCGCTGACCCTCTACCTTACCAAACATTATATCCTTCTCCAGGGACTGGTGTCTCCTGACAATATGTCCAAAGTATGAGAGACGAAGTTTGGCCATCTTGGCCTCTAAGGAGAGCTCTGGCTCCACTTCTTCCAAAATAGATCTATTGGTTCTTTTGGCAGCCCATGGCACTTTTAGTATTCTCCTCCAACACCATAATTCAAAGGCATCAATTCTTCTACGATCTTCCTTATTTGCTGTCCATCTTTCGCATGCATATGAGATTACTGAAAATACCATGGCTTGGGTCAGGCACATCTTAGTCCTCAAGCTGACATCTTTGCTCTTCAACACTTTAAAAAAGTCTTGTGCAACAGATTTGCTTAATGCAATACGTCGTTTGATCTGTTGACTGCTGCTTCTGTGAGTATTGATAGTTGATCTAAGAAGAATGAAGTCCTTGACAACTTCAATCTTGTCTCCATTCATAAGAATGTTTTTTATTGGTCCAGTGATGAGGATTTTTGTTTTCTTGACACTGACATGTAATCCATACCGAAGACTGTGCTCTTTGATCTTCATCAGTAAATGTTTTAAGTCCTCTTCACTTTCAGCAAGCAAGGCTGTATCATCTGCATATCTCAGGTTGTTAATGAGTCTTCCTCCAATCCTGATGCCACGTTTTTCTTCATAAAACCCAGCTTCTCGGATTATTTGTTCAGCATACAAGTTGAATAAGTATGGTGAAATAAAATACAACCTGGCCGCACACCTTTCTTAATTTTAAACCATTCAGTGTTTCCATGTTCTGTTTGAACAACTGCCTCTTGGTCCAGGTACAGATTCTTCATGAACACAATACTCATACTTCGCAATGTTGTCCAGAGCTTGTCATGATCCACACAATCGAAAGCTTTTGCATAGTCAATGAAGCACATGTAAACATCTTTCTGATAACCTTTTCCAAGAGGCCGTGGAACGAGGGATATCATTGCTGATGTCCGATGGATCTTGGCTGAAAGCAAAGAATATCAGGACTCCTTAGAATCCTTCAATATTTCAACCCAAGACTTGAATATTTAATTCTTTCTTCTTGAGAAATGCTGAGCATATCTTTCCTTTAGGTTTTCTAAGTCCAGGTCTTTGCACATTTTATAATACTACTTGACTTTGTCTTCTTGAACTGCCCTTTGAAATGTTATGCTCGGCTCTTTTACGTCATTATTTCTTCCATTCGTTTTTGCTTCTCTATGCTCAAGAGCAAGTTTCAGAGTCTCTTCTGACATCCATTTTGGTCTTTTCTTTCTTTCCTGTCTTTTTAATGACCTATTGCAGTCTTTCTGTTTGATGTTCTTGATGTCATCCCACAGTTCTTCTGGTCTTTGGTTATTAGTGTCTAACTCATGAAATCTGTTCTTGAGATGGCCTCTAAATTTAGGTGGGCTATATTGAAGGTCATATTTTGGCTCTTGTAGACTTGTTTTAATTTTCTTCAGCTTCAACTTGAAATTGCATATGAGCAATTGATGGTCAGTTCCACAGTGTGGCACTGGCCTTATTTGACTGATGATATGAATCTTTTCCACAGTCTTTTCCCACAGATGTAGCAAATTTGATTTCTGTGTCTTCCATCTGGTGGGGTACATGTGTATAGTCATTTTTTATATTGTTTTTAAAAGGTATTTGCAATCAATAAGTCATTGGTCTTGTAAAATTTCATAATGCAATCTGTAACATCATCTCTATCGCCACGGCCATATTTTCTAACTACTGATCCTTCCTCTTTGTTTCCAAACTTTGCATTCCAATCACCAGTAATTACCAATACATCTTGATTGTATGCTTGATCAATTTCAGGCTGCAGTAGTTGGTAGAATTCTTCAATTTCATCATCACTAGTTTTAGTGGTTGGCTCATAAATTTGAATAATAGTGGTATTAACTAGTTTTCTTTACGTGGTTGTTAAGTGCCATCAAGCCATTTCTGACTCATAGGACCCTATATAGGGTTTTCTGAGGCATGGCTGTTGGGCTTGAATCATTGACCTTGTGTTTCTCAGGCTAGTGCTTATACTACAACACCACTCTAGGACCATGGTCTTCCTCATAGGCGTATGGATACTATCCTATCACAGATAGCATTGTATTTCAAGATAGATCTTGAAATGTTCTTTTTGATAATGAATGTGACACCATTTCTCTTCACTATGTCGTTCCCTGCATAGTATACCACATGATTGCCTTGTTCAAAATGGCCAATACCTGTCCATTTCTGCTCATTAATGCCTAGGATATCAATATTTATGTGTTCTATTTCATTTTTTCCAACTTCCAATTTTCCTAGATTCGTACTTCATACATTTGATGTTTTAATTATTAATGTTTGTAGCTATTTCTCCTTATTTTGAGTTACGCTCCCATCAGCAAATAAAAATCCCAAAAGGTTTGCTCCATTCATGTCATTATCATCAACTCACTTTAAGGAGGCAGCTCTTCCACAGTCATATTTAAAGTGCTTTTCAACTGGAGGGACTCGTCTTCAGGCATTGTATCTAACAATGTTCTGTTGCTATTCACAAGGTTTTCTTCTTGTACTATATCTGACAATGTTCTGCTTGATATTCATAAGGTTTTCAGTGGCTAAATATTTACCAGTAGTCTTCCTCTTCTTCCTACACTGTCTTAGTCTGGAAACTCCGCTGAAATCTGTCCACTATGGGCGACACTGCTGCTATTGAAAATAATTGTAGCATAGCTTCCAACACCACAGCAACATACAAGCCACCACAGTACAAAAAAATGACAGATGAGTGGTAGACTCCTTGGGTAGGTTAAAATTGCTAACCTTTCAGTTAGCAAAAGAGCACTTAACTTTGTACCACCTAGTAACTCCTTGTGTGGTGCTGTAGGATTAACACTGGAAGGAGCTCTGGTAGCGTAGTGGCTACGAATCGGGCTGCGAACCTTAAGGTCAGCGGTTCGAAACTACCAGCCGCTCCGCGGGAGAAAGATGAGGCTTTCTACTCCCGTAAAGATTTACACCCTCGGAAACCCTATACAGGGTCGCTATGGGTCGGAACCGACTCGATGGCACTTAACAACAACAACAACATGAACAACAAGGTCGATGGTTCAATCCAGTCACTCCTTAGTAACCCTATACAGTGTCATTATGAGTAGGAACTGAATCAATGGCACTTAACAGAAACACCAGTGACTACTATGTTGGTCAGTGCTTGTCTAGACTCATTTGCTAGGTATAATCAGAATTTATGGTTGGTGTCTTAGTTGTCTAGTAATGCTATACCAGAAAGACCACAAGTGGATGGCTTTAAAAAACAAATTTATTTCACTATTTGTTGTTGTTGTCGTTAAGTGCAGTTGAGTCCATTCCAACCCATAGCGACCCTGTATAGAGTTTCCAAGGAGCAGCTGGTGAGCTTGAACCACCGATCTTGCAGTTCAAATGACTTTGCAGTCTGATGCATTAGTCCACAGTGCCACATTTGGGAGGCTTGAAATCTGAATTCAGTGCACTGACTCTGAGAAAAGGTACTTGTATCTTTCCAGCGTCTGTGGGCTGGCAATCCTTGGAGTTTTCCATTTGTCTTGGCATCGATCAGTCTTTCCATGATCAAGATGCTTCACAGTGCAGGGAGCCTGGGTCCAAAGGACACACTTATCTCTTGTCTCTTCTTTCTTGGAGGTAGTAGGTCCCTCTCTCTCTGCTTACTTCTTGTTCCTTTTATATCTCAAGAGCGATTGACTCAAAATGTAGATTGCATCGGCGTTATTAACATCATAGAAGTGAGGATTTACAGCTGTAAGCTGATCACATCAGATCACATAATGGATGATTACACTGTATTCGATCTCATCATGGAGGTGATCACTATATCTTAACTGCTAAACCACTGAGAATCCTGGCCCAGCCAAGTTGACACAAAACCATAACGGTCACACTTGGTTTTTAGACAAATCTGAATTTGGATCTTAATTCTGTTATTATCTGCCATAAGACTTCTTTTAGGTGGGTCTTCAAGTTCCATGACCCACAACATATTCTTTTGTAAAATAGGGATGAGACGAAAGAATTCCTAATCTTGATGCACGTGTTACATTGATGTATGCAAAGTAAGTAATGCCAGGATCAAAAGATGTTGGTTTTCCTTCCTAGACCAATTTTGCCATTTTGAAATGCTGTGATCTCTTTCAATTAATTGGGTGAGATAATATAGATTATTCTGTGCAATCTACTCAACATGTCTAACAACAATTCCAAGCACCTATCTGCAGAGCAGCAGCACACCATCACTAAAGCTTTTAAGCAGGTATTCTTCCATAACTGAAACTCCAAAGAAACATTTTTACCAATGTTCCTAAGAAGAAATACATGACCAAACACCAGACCCAACTTTAAATATAAAGACCACCACGACATGCCTTTTTCTTGTCTATTTTGTCTTGCTTTGTTTTTTAGACTCAAGAATGTATACATTTTATCTTTAGGAAATAGGATACATTATTTATTTATTCCTCAATGAATAATACCTCAGATCTCCCCCTCTGTGATGAAGAGATCCTATTTAAATTTATATGTTATTCAAATTGAATGTATATTGCCCCTTACCTTTTATATATATATATATATATATACATTTGTGTTTCTTATGTGTGTTAAGAGTCCTGGTGTGGCACTGCACTGGACCACTAGTTCAGTTTGAACCACAAGGTCGGCCGTTCAAACTCACCAGCCACTCTCATGAAATCCTAGACGGTCGCTTTGAATCAAAACCAACTCAACAGCACTTAACAACAACAGCAACAACAATGTGTGTTAAGATGTGACTAGGCAATGAAAAATTTTCCAGTATGTAAAAAATGGAATGCTCATTCACAACCCTTCTTCTAATGATGGCTATCAATTTAAATATACTGCACCTGATATTTTTTATCAGCTTCCCAGACTCGTTTTTCAGAGTTTATATTTTGAAAGTCCTGGTTGTTGTTGGTTGATTGCACACTCCTCTATGAGCCAATAATGTGGGGCAAGTCTTTAAAAGTGTAGCACAATCCGACTGAGATTGCACCATAGACAGGTTGTCTCCAAAACATAGGAAGTCAAGACCTCCCTTCACTCTTGACATGTCAGACCACATGTAGAACATTTTTTCTAAACTGATGCAGCGTACAGATGGACAATGCACCTTGTATGAATTTAATCCCAGGGAAGCAGTATGCCCTCCCCTTTTTACAGATTAGGAAACAAACTCAGAGTAGCTTGCCCTGGGTCTTGCAGTTGGTCAGTGCATCTGTTAGGAATTAAAATAATAATAAAAAAAAATCTATGCAACTTCTTTAAAGCACTTTGAAACTATGGAACATGGTGGGGAACGTCTGGCCCATGGGCCGTATGTTGTTGTTAAGTGCTATAGAGCCGGCTCCGACCCATAGCGACCCTGTTTAGGGTTTCCAAGGAGCAGCTAGTGAACTTGAACTGCCAACCTTACAGTTCAAATGGCTTTGAAGTCTGGAACATTAAACCACAGTGCCACCAGGACTACAAAATCATTTGGTCTGTCCCTGCCAAGGCAACCACAGTTCCAGCCATCACATTTGTGGTTGTTGTTGTTAAGTGCCATCCATTTGGTAATGATCTATAGTGACCCTGTGTATAGGGTTTCCAAGGAGCAACTGGTGAGCTTGAACTGCCAACCTTAAGGTTCAAACCGACTTCATAATCCAGTGCTTTATCCCACAGCACCACATCAGGACTTCATCCATCACATTAGAGGTGAGTTTATTAAGTGTTTGACCAAATATAGCAAGCTAATTTTTAAGTTGATAATTTTGTATGGCCTGTAAATGATGTTATAAATGTTGGCAGAAAAAAGGTTCCCTGCCCCAGCTATAGGAGGACAGAGTGGGAAGAGATATGTATGCTACATGATCCACCTATGAATATTGAAAGGAGTTGAGTGTATTTAACCTAGATAAAGGAAAAGAAGAGACTATAAAAAAATATTTGCGGTACTCCTCTGGGAAAGAGAAAATAGAATTCAATTATCCCATCTTTTCCATAGTCTTAAGACTCATCTGGACAAGTCATGGCCTTCACTGATTTTCTAAAAATCACTCCAAAAATGTACCATTGAATGTTTTTACTTCTCTTTCCAGGATAACCAGTTCCCTAAAATTCTCAGCTCTTCCCTCAACATCTCTACCTCTTTCTGGTCACCTCTCCTCTCATAAGATCACTTGGCCTGCAGACAATTAAGCTAGAGTTGTTGGTTTCCCCCACAGGCCATGACTGTAAGAGTGGGAGGTGGAGTTGCCTTTGTCTTAAGTCTTCCCTGTCATTTCTAGGCTTGCTTTCTTTTTTTTTTTATATTAACTTTTTATTATGATTTGGATAAAAGTTTACAGAGAAAATTTGTTTTCCATTTAATAATTCAAATACATTTTAAGTTGTGATATTGATTTCAGTCTCTACAATATAAATGCACTCTTCCCACATCCTCCTTGTGGTTACCTTTTCCATTCTTCCTTCTTTCATATCCCATCTTGCCTCCTGAGCTTTATTACCAGACAACTGCTGCCCTTTGATCTCATGTTGTTCTAAGGAGAGTATACTTCCTTGGTACTATTGTTCACCCCATAGACATTGTTGACTGAATGTTGAGCCACTGGGGTGAGTTTAGTTCCAGACCTGAAGGATATCTAAAGGCCATAGTCTTGGTTGGGGATTCTACTGGACTCTATCAGACCAGTAAGCCTGGTCTTTTTTTAATGATTTTGAGTTTTGCTCCTCACTTTTCTCTCACTCTATCCAGAATCTCATATTATAATCCCCTGCAGAATGGTTAGCCAAACACCATCAAGTTTTTCTGGTCTCGGGATCTGGAAGCTAGAGTCCATGTGGTCCATTAGTCTTTTGGACTAATTGTTTCCTTATGTTTGATTTTCTTCACTCTTCTTTGCTATAGATGGGGAGAAACCAATAGCTGCACCTCAGATGGCTGCTTACAAGCTTTTAAAATCCCAGTCATTACTCACCAAAGTAGAAGGTAGAACATTGTCTTTGTGGACTAAGTTATACCAATTGCCCTCGGTGTCCCCTGAGACTATGGTTATAATCACTCAGTGACTCATTCCTGGGGCTTGAGTCATTTTTGGTTATATTTAAGAAGTTTGCATAACTTTGCCCCAGTACGCTTTACTATTTTCATAGATGCATTTGCAGCATATGCAAATACATAGGTAGAAATATACACTGCCAAATCTAAATATTTTCGTGGGTGTAGCTCCATTCACCTTCTCACCCTTGTTCAGTTTGAATATCTGTCTATCTAGCTATTTATAGGTTATTATCATATCTGTAATAAAATAATAAACTGTTATTACTGGATTAGATATATAACAGTAGTTACCTTTGTTGTCTTTGATTCTTGTTGCTCCTTCCAGAGTCTTCCTTTGACTGCATCATTTTGTGCTGATCTCCCCTTTATAGCATATTGCCTTTCCCTTTATCCAAGTTAACATGTGTCTCCCCCTCTAGTCAGTGATTTTTCCTGCCTTACCCTCCCATCCCTGCTAACCTTCAAAGAATATTTCTTTCTGTGTGTAAAAATTTTTTAGTTTTTTTTACAGTAGTGACTTCATATAGTATTTGTCTTTTTGTGATCGACTTATTTCACTCAGCATAACGTCCTCTAGATTTGTCCATGTTATGAGGTGTTTCACAGATGCGTTGTGATTTTTTAACATTGCATATTATTCCATTGATTGTACCATAATTGGTTTATCCCATACATTGCTGGGCACTTAGGTAGTTTTCATCTTTTACTACTGTGAAAAATGCTTCAATAAACATGGTGTGAATATATCTATTCATGTCACAGCTTTTATTTCTCTAGTATACTTTTTATACCTAGTAGTAGGATCGCTTGATCATATGGTATTTCTATTTCTACTTCCAATTTTTGTAAGGAACACCCTGCCATTTGCTACAGTGGCTGCACTATTTTACAGTACCATCTGTAATGTATGAGAGTTTCCATTTCTCCACAGCTTCTCCAGCATTTGTTGCTTCCTGTTTTTGTTGTTGTTTTAACTTTGCTATTAATACTGGGGTGACATGGCATTTCAGTGTGCTTTTGATTTACATCTCTCTATGTGTGTTACTGTAGGATCAGCTCTGGACTGCTAACCACAAGGTTAGTGGTTGAAATCCACTAGCTGCTCCTTGAAAACCCTGTAGAGAGTTGCTATGAGTCAGAACTGACTACAGCACTTAACAACAGCAACATAATGGCTAATGAACTCCTGGCGTGACACTGTAGGATTAGCACTGGACTACCAACCACAAGTTCAACAGTTCAAACCCACCAGCTGCTCCTCAGAAATCCTATACAGGGTTGCTGTGAGTTGGATCCAACTCAATGGTACTTAACAACAGCAACAATAATGGAGAACAGGAAGCAGAGTGGCTCTGTAGGATAAGTACTGGACTTCTCCAGCAAAGATTTATATCCTTGGAACCCTGTACAAGGTAGATATGAATTGGAACCTACTCAATTGACACTTACCAATAACCACAAATAATAGCTAATAGGGAGTGCTGGTGGTGCTGTAGGATAAGAACTGGACTTCTATTCTCAAGGTCGACAGTTCAAGCCCACCAGTCACTCCTTGGGAGAAAGATGAAATTTTCTGCCTCCCGTAAAGATTTACAGCTTTGGAAACCTTATACAGGGTTGCTATGAGTTGGAATTGACTCAGTGGTACCTAACAACAACAATGGCAAATTATTGCAAGAATCATTCATGTATTTCTTAGCCACTTGAATGTCTTTTTTGGTGAAGTATTTGTTCATATCCTGTATCTATTTTTTTAATTGGAATGTGTTTGTTGTTGTTGTTTTGATGATGTGTTGAGGTTTACTATATGTTTTAAAGATTAGTCCCTTACTTATACGAAGTTGGCAAAAAATTTCCCCAGTCTGTAGGTTTTCATTTTATTCTTTTGCTGAAGTATTTTGACACACATGAATGTTTAATTTTTAGGAGGTCACAGTTGGCTTAGTTTGTCTTCTGCTATGTATGCATTTTTAGATATGTTTGATAGTATATTTATGCCATGTTCTAGGGTCTCTAAGTTTGTCATAATACATGTCATAAATACCTCCTTTTTATATGTGTTAGCCCATTGCCTTCTTGGCTGCATGGTTTCTGCTGAGAAATCAGAGCTTAATCTTATTGGCATTCCTTTTTAGGTAACTTTTCATTTCTCCTGAGCTGCTTTAATGATTATTTCTTTGTGTTTGGTTTTGGAAAGTTTGAATATTATATGTCTTGGTGGGTTTTTTTTTTTTTTTTTTTTTTTTTTTAAGATTCCCTCCTATTTAGAGCTTGTTGGACTTCTTGAATGCGTATCTTCTCATGTTTCTTTATATTAAGAACATTTCTTGGTCTTTCTCCCACCGACATAATTTTCAATTTTCTTAAAACTTCTTTCTGATAAATCCCATGATCATTCTTTGTCCTTTGAAAAGATCTATCAAGATTCCCCCTTGTAGTTGTTGTTGCTAGGTACCATTGAGTTAATACTGACTCATAGTGACCTTATACACAACAGAAAGAGACACTGTCTGGTCCTGCACCAACCTCACAATTGTTGCTACACTTGAGCCACTGTGCCAATCCATCTTATTGTGGCCTTCCTCTTTTTCGTCAATCCCCTACTTTGCTGTTGTTGTTAAGTGTTGTGGAGTTGGTTCCAACTCATAGTGACCCCATGCAGGGTTTCTTAGGCTTTAAATCTTCGAGGGAGCAGAAAGCCTCATCTTTTTTAGAGGAGTGGCCAGCAGGCTCAAACCGGGGACCTTGTCTTTCACATTACAGTGCTTATCATCTGGAGACTGTAACTCCTCTTTATCAGGTTAAGGAAGTTTCTATCTGTTCAAAATTTGTTGAGAATTTTTATCGAAATGGATGTTGAATTTTGTCAAAGGCTTCTTTTGCATCTTCCACTTTAACCAGCATGATGTTCTTCTCTGGGGACTGGTCCCTCCTGATAATATATCCAAAGTATGAGAGATGAAGTCTGGCCATCTTTGCTCTGAAGGGGTATTCTGGATATATTTTTTTCAACACATATTGGCTTGTTCTTTTGGTGGGTCATAGTACTTTTAATATTCTCCTCCAACACCATAAACCAAATGCATCAATTCTTCTGTGGTCTTCTTTATTCATTGTCCAACTTTCACATGCATATGAGGTATTGAAAACACCATGGCTTGGGTCATGTGCACCTTAGTCCTTAAACTGACATCTTTGCTCTTCAATATATTTAAGAGATCTTGTGCAGAAGATTTGCCTAATGCAATGTCATTTTATTTCTTGACTGCTGCTTGCATGAGTGCTGATGGTTAATCTAAGCAAAATGAAGTCTTTGGCAACTTCAATCTTTTCTCCATTTATCTTGATGTTATTTATTGGTCCAGTGGTAAGGATTTTTGTTTTCTTGACATTGAAGTAAAAACCCCATAATCTTCTGAGCTAATATCTCTACCTTGAATCACTGTGTTGTTTTTTTTTTGTGTGTGTGTGTTTTTTTTTTTTCAATGGGTCAGCCAGTTTATTTATTGATGTAAGATGCTCAGGCCTTGACAGCATACTTCCGCAGCGGGTACAGCCGCTCCTTCCGCTGCTGCTTCTTGGTCTTCAGGTTCTCCTCGTGCTTGTTGAGCCTGCGGCGCATAGCTCACGTTTTCTTGAGGCGCAGATCCAGGGGTTTGTACTTCTTACCCTTTTAGAACTTCCTGAGGTTCTCCTTCTGAGTCTGGTTGAAGACAGTTATAACCCAGGCAATGGATTTGCGGACAACTCGGATTTTAGAGAGCTTGGACTCCGCACCACCAGTGTCTTTGGCGACGCGCAGCTGGGACAACTCCACCTTCAGGTCATCCAGCTGTTTTAGCAGCTCCTCCTTCTTCTTGCCGCGAAGGTCCTGTGCCTTGTTCTTGGCCGTGTTGTTGTTGTTGTTGTTAAGTGCCGTGGAGTTGGTTCCGACTCATAGCGACCCTGCACAGGGTTTCCGAGGCTGTAAATCTTTACGGGAGCAGAACGCCTCCTATTTCTCCCGTGGAACCGCTGGTAGTTTCGAACTGCTGACCTTGCGGTTCACAGCCCGATTTGTAACCACTACGCTACCGGATCTTGGCCATGACTGAGCCAAAAAACCTTGCTGCTGCCGCATCTGAGACCAAGGGAAAGAACTAGAGGAGTCCACTGTTTTGATTGTACCTTTTTTTTTGAAGGAACCCTAATAGAGTCCTGGTGTGGCGCTGTGGGTTAATGCTCCAGACTGCAAAGCCGTTTGAACTGCAAGGTCGGCAGTTCAAGTTCACCATCTGCTCCTCAGAAACCCTATACAGGGTTACTATGGGTCGGAATCAACTCGATGGCACTTCACAACAACAGCAATGGGACAAAGACAAGAGTATTACTGAGAGAAAATGTCTGCAGTCATTCAGTGATCACAGAGACATGTTTAAACATTTTGTTTGGAATAAGTCCATGGATTTATGAACTGGGACCATAGTGGCAATACCTTGTGACTTACCCTCATATGCAGAATTCTTTCACATACTATCTTTTTTTACCATCTGTTAGAAAACACTGCAATCCTGATGAACTCAACTGTCCTCCTCCTCTACACTTGTTTGTGGTTTGGTAAGGAAGGCTATGAAAATAATTAAAATACACAGATGCATACCACTAAAGACATGATCTATAAGCAAAACTGCAGTCTTATCTCTGCCTGAAAACTATTTTATGTTTGTACGGTTGTCTCCCGTCTTAACAAAAGATACAATACTGAGAACTTTCTTCATTTTCCTGAAATACCTACCCACTAATGCATTTTCAACGGATAATCTTGCCTGATCTTTCACAAAGAAATTGGAAACCACAAAGAGGAAGTCCCTCAGCCTCCTAATACCATTTCTTCAAAGCTTTTTGCATCTGCACTCTCCCACTCTCCTTTTATGAGAGCAGAAACCCTTCCTCTTCTTGTTCTTAAAGTGCTGCAGAGTCTGTTCTGACTTGTAGTGAACCTGTATGGGGTTTCTGAGGCTGCAAATCTTTGGTGGAGCAAAAAGTCTCATCTTTCTCCTATGAAGTGGCTGGTGGGCTTGAACCACTAACCTTGTGGTTCGTAGTCCAGTACTTATTCTACAGATCCACTGTGCTCTCAACCTTAGTAGGCTAATTCCATTTCCTTCCTTCCATTTACTCAGAAACCTTACTTTTTCAAAAAATTCCTTCAGATTTAGACACTCCCTTTCTCCTAGCTCCTTGTTGTTGTTAAGTGCCGTTGAGTCGGGTCCGACCCATAGCGACCCTGTACAGGGTTTCCGAGGGTGTAAATCTTTACGGGAGTAGAAAGCCTCATCTTTCTCCCGCGGAGCAGCTGGTAGTTTCGAACCGCTGACCTTAAGGTTCGCAGCCCGATTCGTAACCACTACGCTACCAGAGCTCCTTCCAACATTTACAACCTCTGCATAGTGGTTATGAATCGGGCTGCTAATCTCATGGTCAGCAGTTCGAAACTACCAGCTGTTCCGCGGGAGAAAGATGAGGCTTTCTGCTCCCATAAAGATTTACAGCCTCGGAAATCCTGTGCAGGGTCGGTATGAGTTGGAACCGACTCCACGGCACATAACAACAACAACATTCCAAGAACAAAATGAAACCAAATCCCCTGGTGTTTGTTCAATTCTGGTCAAGCCATTTCTTCCCCATCACAGTCAGCCATTTTGAGGTGACTCCATACCCTCATTTCAACAAAAACATCTGGCTCCCCTCTTTGCTTTAGTGGGACCTCTATCAAGATCACTAATAACTTCCTTATTGCTGAATCCAGGAGTCACTCACCTGTCTGTATTAATCTTAAGAAAGAGCCCTGGTGCCACAGTAGTTGAGTTCTTGGTTGCTAACCTAAATGTCAATGGTTTGAACTCACCCAGCTGCTCTATGGGAGAAAAATGTGACAATCTGCTTCCATGAAGATGTCAGCCTTGAAAATCCTATGGGGGCAGTTCTACCCTGTCCTATAAGGTTGTTATGAATTGGAATTGATTTGATAGCATCAGAAAAATGGACAAATAAAAACTGATGATTTTGAGTTTCTTTTCTTATACTCTTGGCATCAGACACCTGTGGCTTCTAAGACCCACAGTTCCAGGTTTGCATTCCCTTCTCTGACTTTCTTTTCTTTCTCCATGTTAGACCCCTTCTCTTCTGTTATTCTTCTGTTAAGAATTTCATCAGGCCTTTTGATAAAAATGAAATGATTGAATTAAACTCAGTTCTTGCTGAATTAAACTGATCTTTTAACTTGTCTCCTGCTTGGGACTTCATGTTTGCTTAGCTGCAAACAAGCTGCTGTTTTGTGGCCATGTTAATTGCTAGAATACATTAAAAACTAACAAGTAATTTATTTCTATGGTCAATACAGGATGTGAAAGAAATGCACTCCAAGGATGGGAATCTTGACACAACTGTCTTTTGTTTAAAGTGGGCCAAGAAATATTTCTTCATAATGAGGATGTAATAAAGAGAGTTGTTAGAATGTGTCTTGGGACTGGCCTTATCTAAGGTTTCTCAGAGAACTTCAATGGTTTTTATTTAACAAGCTGTTTCTGGGAAATGAGGTCCTGGCACCAAAATGTTTTTTTGCAAACCCTGAGACATCAGGCTAAGTTGTTTCAACATCACTGATTGATGTTTTATGATTCCCATCTGAAGGATATGTGAACATGATTGAAAACCTCTCTAATTAGTGCCTGAAATCACTAAGCCTCTGTACTCAATTATCTAATAGAAGCCCATTTCCACCCCTAACCAATTCACCTTGTAACGAACACCAAAGAAAAACCATCAAATGATGTTTTTTTAGGTCTCTAGACTATTTCTGTCTTTGTCAGAAGTCCTTAATTGCAGTCATCAGCTTTACTTATATGAGCTGTTGTCTCTCTGGGTTCGAATGTATCTTTTTTTCTTTGTTTGTTCCAGACTAAATCCTTTTAGTCTCATTTTTAGGTCTGAGTGGGGTATTTTTTGCTACAACAATTCAAACAACAATCTTCAAGAATTGCCTGCCTTGGGGCCTCCTTTTACTCTACTCCCGTACTTTCCTGTGGCTTTGTTTACCTTCTATATTCTGATAACACTCAAATCTATGTCTTTAGGCCTGACTTCATTCCTGACTATACTTCAAAACTAACCTTCAACATTGGCCCTGAGGATTCACCCCTGCCCCAATTCATCTAAAACTCAACCCTGTCCAAAACGGAATTCCTTATGTTTGATCATATAGTATTTGTTGCTTTTGTCCATTTTTCTCTGAAGAGAGTATTGCCATCAACCCACCTCAACTCCAAATCCAAGATCTCCCTTGATTCATTCCTGTCTCTCAGCTGTACCCTAGCTTATGCCTCAGCCTACATATTCTCCCAATATCTCTCTATATCTTTCCATTTCTTTATTTCACCATTCTCTTTAGTCTTTATCACAGTGGTAGTGGAATGTACATTTGCTGTATTTTTTTGAGATTGCTCAATTCTATTACAGAAGACAAAACAAATGGGCTGGGTGAAATTCATTAATGAGTTAGGTATCTATAAATAAGTTTTTAACTAGGAAGACCTGTGAGGTAAATATACTAAGTAAAGCATATTTTGTATGTGTGAACATAGAAAAAGATAGGACTAAACATAAATATTCATGATAAATATGCTAAATATATAGGAGGCACATTGTATTTACATCAGATAATCAGTATTTTTTAGGTTAGTCATTGGTGACATCCATTGGTGATATCCATTCTGGCCCTGGGTGTCCTCTTCAAAGAAATACAAATGAAACCCATAGCTGCTTAGAAGATTTATATGCAAACTACAGCTTTGTCCAGGTTTACATGTTTCTGTATCTTTCAGAATGCAGAAACATGTGCCTCAAACCTCAAGTCTCATCTTAACCACATCATCAGCTGCAAGGACAGATGCACCATAGAGACAGGACATGTGGCCGTTGGATATGGCAGAATGCAGATAGTATGTGGTCCTTCTGTTTGCTTGCACCATGTTCTAAGTGTCTTAACCTACTTCAACTTCTCCCCTTCTTTCTTGATGTGGGTTTTAAAATTTGTTTGATAAACTATGTGATTCAAGCATCTTAATGTGATCTCTGAGTCTTTCTTTTCTCTGATCTTTGGGATAGCTTGTCGGGTAATGTTTGTGGACGATACCATTTCATAAGGGTAATTTCCTACCTGACAGGGAGATTGCACTAATGGTACCAATTCTTTACCCCTCCCAGGTCTAAATCCTATGCTATGTAACTTGACAGCTCCTCCAATCAAGGAATGAAATATATTTCTCTGCAATTTGGAATTGAACTCATCCAAGTGGTTTGCCCTGCCCACTGGAATGTTAGCAGATGTGGTGAAGCTTGAAAACACAATATCTAATTAGGTGTTCTCTCTTGTTCTTATTCTGTCTCTATAAGAAAGATAGGCCCAAACATCCCCACTATCTCCAGGAGTCAGATAAGATACAATTGGTGAAGCCAGTGCTAGCTTAAATCATGTGTGGTACTCGCTCCTCTGCTTATTCATGCATTTGACTGAGATATATATTTATTTATGTATGTTGTCAGGTGGGACCAGTCTCTAAAGAAGGACCATATACCTGGTAAAGTAGTGGGTCAGCGAAAAAGAGGAAGACACTCAATGAGATAGATTGACACAGTGGCTGCAAAAAACAGCTCAAACATAGGAAGGCTTGTGAGGATGGCACAGGACCTGACAATGTTTTGTTCTGTTATACATGGGGTCTCAGATGAGGCTTTCTGCTCCCGTAAAGATTTACAGCCTCGGAAACCCTGTACAGGGTCGCTATGAGTCAGAACCGACTCCACAGCACATAACAACGACAACTATGAGTAGTAAATGATTCAGTGGCACCTAACAATACAACAACATATATGTATGTGTGTCTTAGCTATCCATGGTGTAGTTTCTCTTTAAATGAGACTATAATATTAGCAGTTGAACACAAAAGTGGGGTATTACATTTTATCGGAATGAGATGAACTGGATTATAAAAATTTTAGTGGATATGCGGCACTAATCCTGTGCCAACCTCACAATCATTGCTGCACTTGAGAGCCCATTGCTACTGCCACAGTGCCAATCCATCTTGTTGAGGATCTCCCTCTTTTTCACTGAACCTCCACTTTACCAAGCACGATGTCCTTCTCCAGGGACTGGTCCCTCCGGATAATATTTCTGAAATATGAGAGATGAAGTCTGGCTGTCTTTGCTTCTAAGAAGAATTCTGGTTGTACTTCTTCCATCACAGATCGTTTGTTCTTCAAGCAGTCCACGGTACTTTCAGTATTCTTCTTCAACACGTTAACTCAAATGCATCGATTCATTAATAGTCTTCTTTATTCATTCATTGCCCAGCTTTCACATGCATATGGCTTGGGTCAGGTGCACTTTAGTCCGCAAACTACATCTTTGCTCTTGAGCACTTTAAAGAGATCTTGCACAGCAAATTTGCCTAATGCAATATGTCCTTTGATTTTTTGATTGCTGCTTCCGTGAGTGTTGATGGTGGATCCAAGCCAAATGAAATCTTTAACAACTTAAATCTTTTCTCCATTTGTCATTATGTTATTTATTTATTTATTTTTTGGTTCAATGGTAAGGATTTTTGTTTTCTTTACATTGAGGTGCAACACATATTGAAGGCTGTATGGGTCTTTGATCTTCATCAGTAAGTATTTTAAATCCTCCTTGTTTTCAGTGAACAAGGTTGTATCATCTGTGTGTTGAAGGTTGTTAATTAGTCTCCCTGTAATCCTGATGCCATGTCCATCTTTATGTAATCCTGCTTCTCGGATTATTTGCTCAGCATACAGATTGAATAAGTATGGTGAAAGAATACAACCCTGGAGCACACCTTTCTTAATTTTAAATCATTCAGTGTTCCCTTGTTCTGTTCGAATGTACAGGTTCATAATGAGTGCTATTACTTCTTCTAGAATATTCATTCTCTGCAATTTTGTCCATAGTTTGTCATGATCTACAAAGTCAAAGGTCATTGCTTAGTCAGTAAAGCACAAGTAAGCATCTTTCTTGTATTCTCTGCTTTCTCCAAAATCCATCTGATGTCAGCAATGATATACCCTCATTCCAGATACTCATCTGAATCTGGCTTGAATTTCTGACAGTTCCCCATCAATGCACTGTTGCAGCCATTTTTCAATTATCTGCAGCAAAAGTTTACATGGGTAATCCATCCTGGGTGGAAACACACCCAGTTGAACCTTGTCTAGATCAGTTGATTACCAGTTGGTTGCAGATAGGTGAGAGAGCCCAGCCAAGGCCACCAGAACAGCCCACCTGAGCTTACCTAACTTCCAACTTGTCCACTGATTGATGAGAAATCATAATTGGATGCTGTTTGAACCACTGAAGTTTGGAGTAATAAAACATAGTAATAAACAACTTATATACCCACCTAGAAAAATTCAATAGTCACCTAACTTATATTTCTGTCTACAGTACTCTTCACCACTCCATTTCCTTTATTAAAATTATAGTGTTCTTTCTAAAACAGAAATATTGTCGATTTTCCTCCTTCTTAACAACCTTCAATGAATCATCATGATTTTTAAAAATGTTTTATTGTGAATTATGTGACAGTTTACATGGGAGAACATTAGCTTTACATTCATCCTATCATATATCATTTCATTGCCATAGTTACAATCCCCTCCATGCATCATCAACCAACCAAAGGGTATACCCTGCAAGCCTGCCCCCCAGTCAGCACACAGCCCCTCTCCCTCTCTGGGTCTAGAGTCTCCCTCTCTGGCCGCTCCATCTCTCCACGTGCTCCTCTCTGCCTCCATCTCTGACATCACTGCTTCTCTGGGTAGGGCCTCGCACTAGGCTCTTCTCGCTTGATGGTTCCAGGGACCTCCGCTCCTGGACGGCAAAGTCAATCACTCCCCTCCTTTTGCTACAAAACGTCCACAACTTTACATTTCCAACCCTCTCAGTCAGTAGCGATAACAATTATTCAGCATTGTACCACAAGGGACCTATCCCCATCTCCTTTCATTAGGCCTTCCCAGACAGATTGGATACTACTCAGTGGAGATTCTACCGTCCTCTGTACCCTCTTGAGAGCTTGTAAGCTAGTCACTTCTTGCCTTTGTACCCCCCCACCCCCCATTTTGGGTAGTCAATGTCCAAGTTGCCCATCCCTGTCTACTCTATGTATGGAGTGGGTGGGAATGATCCTCGCGGTAAAGATTTGTTCCATCTTTTGAGCTACTGCATCCATAGCTGTAGGTCAAGTTCATCAAATTGTTTTCAGATTACTTTTTTTTCCCCTCTTCTTTCTTCTTCTAGTTGAGTTCTGATCGTCCAGTCATTTACTGAAGCCAGGTCAAGTGGGTATTATCTGCAAATGTGGGTGTTCTTATGCATATGCCCTCTCTTCTTATCAGCTGGACGCTTCATTTTCCACTCTAGTCCTCTGTGGCTATGTTACTGACTCTGGGCCCACTTAACCCATGCAAACTTGCCTAATTTTTTTCCCGTCCATTTTCTTCTTCCATTCCTCTCCCCCTTCTTGTGTATTGCCCCCATCCCTAGCACCCAAACTATCTGTGTCTATTCCCTACCCTGTGATCCACCTTCCCCTCCCGACTCATCATACTTTTTAGGAAAAATTACAAATGTTGCATATTCTGGTTCCTACTTGTTCATCTAGCCAGCTGATCTCACTCTTATACACTCAACCATATGCTGAAGCTGTCTCATACTGGCTTGTGATATAATGAATTGTTAATTTTTTAGGGATTTCAAAGATGATTGTTAAGCACACTGTCCTTGAAATAAGCCACGGGTAAGAGTGTTTACACCACAGAAATGGGAAAATACTACAAATTAGGTCTCTTACATCACCTTCAGATATGTAGTTGTTGAACATGTCCCAGCACACCGTTGCCCATACTCCTTACATTTTACTGCTAAAATTCACTTTCCTTCGATCCGCTTTCAGAGGGTAAGATGCACTACCTTAGGATTTGGAGGGAGGCAGGCAGAAGTGATGGACTCTCCTGGCATTTAATTTCTGTGTGCCATGGGCATAGAAATTGCTATGGAACCATTTCTGTAGATATGGGGTCCTGGTGTGGTGCTGTAGGATAAACACTGGACTGCTAACCACAAGGTCAGCAGTTCAAGCCTACTGAGACACTCCTTGGAAACCCTATACAGGGTTGCTATGAATCAGAAGTGACTCGATGGCACTTAGCAAAAACATTTATGTAGACTTGCTTCTTTTAACTGGAAAAAGGCATATATGCTGGGGTGTGACCAACACTTGAACACTTTTTGCTTTTCATCAGAGATGCTATATAGAAATTTGTCAATTTTCAAAGCCCCTTCTTTTGCTTGAGGAATCCACCAATGTGTCAGAAGATGAGAGATGAAATGCTTATACACTTTGATCCCTGACGACTGGAACCTGTGCATCTGACCCAGTTCAGTTAATGAGAAGCCCCTAAGACTGTGTCTGAGGGTAGTGATACAAAGAATTAGGAGCGTCTGGAATTCATCCTAATGCCAGTGGTGGTGGCAAAAACCCTAGAAGGTTTTCGTTGTCATCCCAGCTTCCCACTGTTTGTACCTGTTTTCCAATCCTGGTCTTTCAGGTCTCCAGTCAATTTTCTAAGGAATTGAATGCTTTCTCAATGAAATCTGTTGTAATTAAATAAATCAAAGTTAGTTTCTGTGGTTTGCAAAAAGATGCCTTGATTGAAATAAGCAGCATACTAAGAAATACTTTGGTGTCTGGCTGAGGTTACCAGGCTTCCACTTAAAGAATTAACAGAGTTGAAAAGAAAGTAGCTGACTTTCCCTTATAATTATGCTATTTCTGTAACCCAATGATATTCCATTAAATAACTAAAACCATTTAAACTGTGCTATATTAAAATAGAAGATATAATTGAGAGGCAAGTATTCTGAGATAGTCTTTAACACTGGTAGAGATGCAGTCTTTTTAATCATTGATGTTGAACTATTTTCAATCAGAGCTGTATCTAACATCCCCACCCACCACTCTCTTGCTTGTTGTTGTTGTTGTTAAGTGCCATCAAGTTGGTACCAACCCATAGCGACCCTATGCACAGCAGAATGAAA
>NW_006408580.1:16926403-16937447 GCF_000296735.1 Chrysochloris asiatica | reverse complement strand
GTCTGCCCCTGGCCTTGTTTACACTGATGATATAGAAGTTGTCAAAAAATAAAATGGAATGCATAGCCATTGATATATTAGGCATTAGTGAGCTGAAATGGATGGATATTGGCCATTTTGAATCTGACAATCACGTGGTATACTATGCCAGGAATGACAAATTGAAGAGGTATGGTGTTGCATTCATTATCAAAAAGAACATATCCAGATCAGTCATGAGGTACAATGCTGTCTGTGGTAGGATAATATCCATGCGCCTACAGGGAAGCCTAGTTAATACCACTGTTAGTCAAATTTACGCAGCAACCACTGAAGCCAGTGAAGATGAAATAGAAGAATTTTACCAACTTCTTCAATCTGAAATCGATCAAACATGCAATCAAGATGTATTGATCATTACTGGTGATTGGAATGCAAAAGTTGGGAGCAAAAAGAAAGGATCAGTATTTGGAAAATATGGCCTTGGTGATAGAAATGATGCTGGAGAATGCATGATAGAATTTTGCAAAATTAATGATTTGTTCATTTCAAATACTTTCTTTAGACAGTATAAGAGATGACTATACACATGGATTTCACCAGATGCAGTACATAGAAACCAAATTGACTACATCTGCGGAAAGAGACTATGGACAAGACTCCCTTGCTTGAATAGAGTAAAATTAGCTGTTCTTCTCTGGGAGTGATTGTCTTTAACTCAAAAGTACTTTTGCATCAAAAGCACTGACTCTAGCCTTTGATCCAAAGAGTGGGATAGACAGTAATTTCCTTCCTAATATCTGGGCTAATATTAGAGAAATGATGTTATTTGGCTTCTCTCATGATGTTTAGTGGAGAGTGAGCTATGTATATCTCATTTTCTTTGTTAATTCCTTTTTTTGAGACAAATCTTACAGTAGCTCTAAAACTAGACCAAGCCTTACGCCTAGTCCTAGCCCAACTGTTACCCATAATATTAACCCTAGTTCTAACCATAACCCTAATACCAAACAAAGTCCCAGGTCTTGCCGAGGCCAACCCATTAATTAGCTTATCAAGTTCTGTGAAAATTCCACCTGAGACTTTGACTGGAATTATATTTAATTCAATCAAGTCACCCTTACGATTTTCTGTAACAGTCCATAGTGTTCAGTACAGAGTTTGTGTGCTTTTCTTGTTTCTTTTGGACTTAAAAAAAAAAAATGTTTTTGCTATTTTGAATGAAATAAATTGTTATATGTTCATATGTATGACTATAAATTGAATACAATCTACTCCTTATCATTCTAAAATTATTGATGGATGTATTTTATATTTGTTCCTAATGTTTATTTCTATGTCTCTGTTTTTCCTTTATCATACTTGTGTTGTAAAAGATCCATTTATTTCATTATTTATTCTAAGGATGAGTTTTTTAAATTTATTTTCAGTTCTATCAACTATATTTTATTCAATGACTATCTCCTTTTAAGGAGTTCTGGTAGCGTAGTGGTTACGAGTTAGTCTGCTAATCTCATGGTTAGCAGTTCAAAGTTACCAGCAGTTTTGTGGGAGAAAGATGAGGCTTTCTGTTCCCGTAAAGATTTACAGCCTCAGAAACCCCAAACTGGGCCCCTTTAGAAAGATGAGACTTTTTGCTCCACCAAAGATTTGCAGCCTCAGAAACCCCATACAGGTTCACTACAAGTCAGAACAGACTCTGCAGCACTTTAAGAACAAGAAGAGGAAGGGTTTCTGCTCTCATAAAAGGAGAGTGGGAGAGTGCAGATGCAAAAAGCTTTGAAGAAATGGTATTAGGAGGCTGAGGGACTTCCTCTTTGTGGTTTCCAATTTCTTTGTGAAAGATCTGACTCCATGGCATACCACCACCATCTCCTGTTACTTATATTCTTTTTAGGTTGCCTTTGTTTTCTTTTTAATCTTAATTTATTCAAGTGAAAGCTTGATTTATTTTAATTTCTTTCAATTTTATAAATAAATGATAAATTAGAGGCATCTTATAGGTTTCATTAAGGAGCCCTGGTTGTATAATAGTTAGGTGCTCAACTGCTAACCGAAATGTTGGTGGTTCAAACCCTGACCTCAATGACTCCTCAAGAGAAAGACCTAGCAATATGCTTCTATAAGGATTATTGCCTTCAAAATCCTATGGGGAAGTTCTACTCTTTCACATGAAGTCACTATGAGTTGAAATCACCTTGACAGTACCTAACAACAACAGCACACATTTGTTTGATTTAATTTAGAAACCCTAATTACTTATTCCTACCCCTCCACATTTTTTCTAAATTAAAAATTTAAAGTCATTGGGGTCAGAGCTTTGTTTTGTGTTAGGGTTATGGTTAGTACTAGGGTTAATGATAGGGATAGGACTTGGGCTAAGCCTAGAAGTAAGCCTTATTCTAGTTTCAGGCTTACAGTTAGGTTTATTTTTATTTATTTTTTTCTTGAAATTTACTTGGATTCCCGTTCATTTGGAAGTTCTATAACTATATTATTCTGTCTTTTCTCTTTATTTTATTTGTTGGTGTTGTTGTTTTTGCTGTAACTGGGATCTCTGGTTTCCTACTTTTTGGCCTTTTAGGTTTGGGGAGCGTGGTGGCTGCACACATGGTTTGAGCTGGCCAGCCATTCCAGAGGGAAAAAGATTAGGTTTTCTGTTCTCACAAAGATTTAAAGTCTCAGAGACCCTATAGAGGGTCGCTATAGGGAACTGACTCAATGGCACTTAACAACAAGGTTTGTTGTACTTTGAATACTTCTATACCTCAGTTGAGTTCTGGGTGATATTGTCAAATATGTTAGTCTCAGATTGTTGTCGGCTGTTTTTGTTTCTCTGTCCTAAGAATTCTCCGTTAGTATTTCTTGTAAGGTTGGTCTGGTTTTTGCAAATTCTTTAAATTTCTGTGTATTTGAATATGTCCTAATTTTGCCATCATTTTTTTTTTTTTTTTTTGGTTGTATGATTCTTGGTTGGCATTTTTTTTTTTTTCTTTCAAAGCTTTATATATTCCACTCCATTTTCTTCTTGCCTTCATGGTTTCTGTTGAGAAATCAGAGCTTAGTCTTATTAGTTTTCCTTTGTAGGTAACTTTTCATTTTTCCTGAACTGCTCTCAGGATTGTTTCTTTCTCTGTGGTTTTAAAAAGTTTGATTTTAATAAGTCTTGATGTTTTCCTTTGGGGTCCAACCTTTTGAGTTTGTACAACTTCTTAAATGGCTATCTTTTCATCTTTCATGATGTTAGTGAAGTTTTATTCCAACAACTCTTGGACAAATTTTCTCTATTTTTTTTACCCTGTTCTGATTTCCAATCATATGTAAGTTATTCCTCTTGATAGTGTCCCACATAAATCTTAGGCTTTCTTTGGATTTTTTAAATTCTTTTTTTCTGATTGTTCCTCTAGCAGACAAATATTGGAAGATTTGTCTTCAAGCTCAGAAATTCAGCCTCCCTTTGTTTCATTTCTTTTTTCTTTTTTTTTTTTTCTGTTTCTGAAATCTTAGTTTTAATTTCTGGTTTTCTAATTGATGTTTTTATATGTTTTCAAGTTTTCATTTATCTTGTTAGGTTGTTTCATGGATTATTCTAATGTGCTATCTGTGTTTTCCTTGATTTCATCTACATTTTTCTCAATCACTTTCTCAATTCATTGAACGTA
The DNA here is from genome assembly GCF_000296735.1 of Chrysochloris asiatica. Taxonomy (NCBI): domain Eukaryota; kingdom Metazoa; phylum Chordata; class Mammalia; order Afrosoricida; family Chrysochloridae; genus Chrysochloris; species Chrysochloris asiatica. The sequence goes on along the minus strand of NW_006408580.1, from coordinate 16,933,806 downwards.
CCAGAATATCATTCTTTTAATTTCCTTATCAAGTAATTCTGACACTATTTCTGATATTACATTTTTCTGAGTCTGTATTTTGGCCACTTGTTTGAGATACTCTGTCATGTAAAAAGAAACAGTTTGTTTCACCATATTTATATTTAATTTATGATTGTATGTTGTTGTGTTCTCAGTCACTCACCACTTGACTCCTCATGAATATGTTAGAGACTGGAAGTGTGAACACAGTTTCTGTTTTCTGTTTGTGTATCATAGTTCAGGACTGGTTCACACACCTCCAGAAGCAGGGGTGGTATGCCTGGCTCTTAGCTCCTGACTCCAGGTATAGCAAAGGCTGCAAATGGGGGCCAGGGGGATACCACTGACCACTGTGTTGTTAAGGGTAGGGACTGACCATGTCCCCAGTTACCAGAAAGGCGTGGGAAAAAGGAAAAATCACAGTCCCCTTGCCACCAACCTCTATCCTCTTCCTGTACTTGCAGGCCACTGTATCTATAGCTGCTTGCAAACGCTCGAGATAGCTGTGCTGCTCTAGACCAGCCCACAGTCTGCCTGTTTTTCTTCTCTCACACTGCTCCTGTTCAGTTTCCTCTTCCAGTCTGCACCTATCCTCTGAAGTTCAGCATCCCAGGATCACCATCTGTGTCTGTTTCACTTGGTTTCCTATGTCTTTGTTACATAGGGTCTGCCCAGTGAGTCTGCCTATGATACCATCTTGCCACTGTACATGTTTTGATAGCGAATTTGCCATTCCATTTTACTTAATTTATAATTTCTGTTTTGAATTTCACTTTAATTGAAAAAGTATTTAAATTTTATATTAAAAAGAAATATCTGGGCATTTAAGAAGTTTGTATTAACTTTTTATTAACTTCTAATAAAATTGCATGGTTATCCTCTCTGTACACAGTGTTGATAAGGACAGGAAACTTAGACATTAGCTGCCTAAAATGGGGGAGCTATAAAGGCACAAAGTGTCTGGTTTCCAAGTTTTCAAGAGAGAGTTTAGTTGAAGAGTTTGCAGGGGAAAGTAGAATCCCCACTGAAAGTTTTCATCTTGTCTAGATAGGTCTGGTGAAAAGTCATGGGAATAATATTCTTATGATTCAATAGTGAGTAATTATTATCATGACTAATTTTGATTGTCACAACTGTAAATGCAGAATTGTTGTAACATAAAGGGGGGAGGAGGAGTTAATGATGCATTCCAGGAACAGAGGACCCTAGGACCATCAAGGGAGAAGAGCATGAGCGGATTGTGGGACCCTATCCAGAGATGGAGGCAGAAATGATGACATGGGGAGATAGAGCAGCTGAGGACTCTAAACTCATGGAAAGAGAAAGGCTGTGTGCTGGCGGCCAGGAGGCAGGATTGCAGAATATGTCCTTGGGTTGTTTAAATAGTTATATATTCCTTAGTGTTTCTGTGTACATAAAAAACAAAAACAAAACAAAAACCTGAGGGAATAGAAGCAAACACTCTTAAATGATGATGCATGGAGGAGATTGTAATCATTGCAATGAAACGAAATACGATAGGATGAAGGCAAAATTGATGTTCTCCCATGTAAACTACCACTCAATTCACAATAAAAGTTAAAAAAAAAAAAGACATTTAAAAATATTTGGGGAAGCCAAATTTAACAAGAAAGAATAGGGAAATATTTATGCAGATAATTTTAAGGATAATAAGGTCTTTTTGTACTTCTATTCCAGACCTATATTGTATTTTCTCTACAAAATGATCCTGAGTTTGTATATATTTTTTTATTTCTTGATTTTATTATTGTAGATAAGTAAATGCCTTTTTTTTTTTTTTTTTTTAATTTTCACTATTGGATCTAAGGGAAAGATAAACACATCTATAAGAAAATATCTAGTTTAAATTTACCTACCCCTGAAATCATATTACATTTAAATAGCCAAAGGAGAGTCATTGGGGGAAGACCATTGAGTTCCACTTTGCTCTAAACTGTTCAAGCTAATGTAGTGGAAGATGGCATCATTGGAATGGTTATGTCAACTCTCTGTAGAGGTACTGGCTCTGAACTGATTAAAAAAAAAAAAAAAAATCTTCCTTCCCAAATTGTCTTCAAAATACTTTTATCTATTCTTTGTCAATGCCACAATCCAAATGCATCAATTCTATGATCTTCCTTATTCATTGTCCAACATTCTCATGCATATGACGCTATTGAAAATACCATAGCTTGATCTAAGGTGTATCGACCTCTCTAATGTGGAAGAAAGAAGAGAGATGAAAATTGGTGCTGCTTGGAATCAATTAGTCCAATGGTCTAATGGAGCATGTTAACATCAATCTCCATAACTCTGAGAACAGAAGAACTAGATGGTGTCTGGCTACAACTATGTACTGTTCTGAAGGGATCATGGAACTCTGTGGAACAAAACTTAAAATTACAAAAAGATAGGGCTTACTGGTGAGAAAGAGACTGGAGGAACCCAAGACTATGTACCTTGGCCAATCTTCAGGTCTGGAACAGAACTCACCCTAATTATCAACTAAGTGGTAAATAATTATGTAGTGGGGGACAACAATACTAGTAAGGTATGTTCACCACGGAATGGTCAACCATTCATGATCAAAAACACATTTACCAAAGGACCAAGTTCAGAAGGGTCAGGGAAGGTAATGGAAAAAAGAAGCCCAGGGACGAAGTGGGATAACTGTTGTCACACGGAAAGGATTGCCGTCATTGAGATGAAACAAAGTATATGATTTATTGAATGTAAAAGTGATGATCTGCTCTGTAAACCTTCAGTCAATTCACAATAAAAAGTTTCCAAAAAATACAGAAAGATGAAACAAACTTTATCTAGCACGATTTTTGTATAGATGTTTAAAATATCTGTTTGGATGTGAAACATTTTTCAAAATTTCATCTGGATCAGTCCTTAGCAATTTTTTTTTTTTTTTTTTTTTTTACTATATTTACTACAGTGGACATGGGTGCCTTCATGGATTCTTTGACCACCTTGTTTCTTCCTGATGACGTGATGACTGTTGACTATATATTACAAAAAGATTTAAGCAGTGAGCTGCTGTTGTTCCATCCAGCTATATTTATCTGCAAGGGTGCTTCTCCTCACCCCCTCTACTTCATGACACAGATAAAATTGTCTTACCCTGGGGTATAAGGGTCTACTATCCAGAAGAATACCACTTGTCTGCCATTTTGTTATACTGTGGTGGTTTGCATGTTGCTGTGATGCTGGAAGCTATGTCATGTGTATTTTAAATACTATCAGGGTCACCCACGGTGATCAGGTTTCAGAAGAGCTTCCAGACAAAGACAGACTAGGAAAAAGGAGAGACAGACTATTTTTGAATATATAGTTACTGAAAACCTTATGAATAGCAGTGGAACACTGTCAGCACCAGAATATTGAATACTGAAACGAGATGAACAGCACCAAAAAATTGTCAGACATATTGCCAGAAGATAAGCCCCTAGGTTCGAAGGCTCTCAAAATGCAACGTTGGAAGAGCTGCCTTCTAAAATTACAGTTGACTGTGATGACATGAATGGAGAAAGGCCTTGGGACCTTCATTTGCTGAAGGGGGAAAATGAAGAGAAACAACTGTAAACATCCATTAATAATCAGAACATGGAATGTATGAAGTATGAATCTAGGAAAATTGGAAATTGTCAAAATGAAATGGAATGCATAAACATCAATACACTAGGCATTAATGAGCTGAATTGGGTTGGTATTGGACATTTTAAATCTGACAACCACATGGTTTACTATACTGGTAATGACAAATTGAAGAGAAATGGTGCCACATTTATCATAAAAAAAAAAAAAAATCCATCAAGTCTTGAAGTACAATGCTGTCTGTGATACAATAATATCCATATGCCTACAAGGAAGACCAGTTAATACCACTATTATATAAATTTATGCACCAAGCACTAAAGCCAGTAATGATGAAATTGATGAATTCTACCAACTTCTTCAGTCTGACATTGATCAAACATGCAATCAAGATGTACTGAGGCTTTCTGTGGGACTCATCGTTGCTTCTAGACCTTGCTGCGGGCTCGGATCTTGCCAGGAAAATGTCTGATGAATTTTCGTTGGCAGATGCCCTACCTGAACACTCTCCTGCCAAAACCTCTGCTGTTAGCAACACAAAACCTGGTCAGCCTCCTCAAGGCTGGCCAGGTTCCAACCCTTGGAATAACCCGAGTGTTCCACTTTCTGTGCCATCTGGACTCCCACCAAGTGCAACACCTTCCTCTGTGCCTTTTGGACCTGCACCAACAGGAATGTATCCCTCTGTGCCTCCCACTGGACCACCTCCAGGACCCTATCCTCCTTCTGGACTCCCATGCCTCCCACCTGGTGGTCCTTATCCAGCCCCAACTGTGCCAGGCCCTGGCCCCACAGGGCCATATCCTACACCAAATATGCCCTTTCCAGAGCTTCCTAGACCATATGGTGCACCCACGGATCCAGCCACAGCTGGTCCTTTAGGTCCATGGGGATCAATGTCTTCTGGACCATGGGCACCAGGAATGGGGGGGCAGTATCCTATCCCCCATATGCCATATCCCTCTCCAGGGCCATATTCTGCTCCTCCTCCTACCCAAGCTCAAGGGGCTGCACCCCCTGGTCCATGGGGCACTGTGCCACTAAGCGCCTGGGGACCACCAGCACCATACCCTGCCCCTGCAGGATCATATCCCACTCCAGGACTCTATCCCTCTCCCAGTAATCTTTTTCAAATGCCTTCAGGACCTTCTGGTGCTCCACCAATGCCTGGTGGCCCCCATTCTTACCATTAAGTTAACAGTGGACAAAGAAATGGCACTTTGCTGTTTTGAAGTATATACATACATATGCACATGAATGCATATATTAAAATTGCTGGTTCCACTATTCTTAGAGGGCATTCAAGAAGGAACAACTCTTGAACTTCCCAGAGAAGATAATCTGCCTCTCATACTTGGATGTACAGTTGGAACAATCATAAAAATATAAATCATTCAAATGTGATTTTATTTGGTTTTCATGGAAAGTTAAAGTGATTAAGTATATTGAATAGCTCTTTGATAGAAATTATTTAAAACATAAAGCTTCATCCTTAAAAATCGAAGATGACGTGGGTTATTGTTAGAATCTTCAACTTTATTCGCACATTATTTTAAGTATTTTCTATAATCACTTTTTCCCTAAATAAACACACTTTGAAAAACAAACACATTGCCACAATTTAGACAAATTATGCCTTTAAACTTTTTGAGCTGCTCTTTCTATAGAACAAATAAGCCTAGTCCTCTTGAAGTTACATTTTTGATATACATTTAAAACTGTCAGTAATTACTGCCAGCTGTTGAATTCATTAGCTAGCCAGTGTTCATTTTTATCCTTGAGCTTTGGTTAGTAAAAAAAAAAAAAAACCTTTTGAGTGCCACCTCATTAATTTCTACCCATTTTTTAGTCAAATGGGTCAAACAACTCAATTCTGCCATTTAAACCAATTTAGGGTTTGTTTGTTTGTTTTTTAATCTAGGCCAACGTGTGTAAATTATGGTTTTAGAGACTAGACCTTTTTTTATTGCTTTGCGATGAGTTAAATGCAGGAAATCATTATCTCCTTTGTTTTGAACCTCAAACCAGAGGAACCCCTGGGAGTATCTTCATAGCAACAGGTAAACTGCATTCTCACCAAACCTGAGGCAGCTCTTCTGCCCAGACCATTCCTGTAGTTTCCCTTTCCCTCCATTCTTTAGAGGAACGCATCTTGTATTCTTCCCTGATAGGAAAAACTGGCACACTCTAGAGGTTTATCATAAACATGGATAGTAGTTATATTTAGAGAATCATAAGTCATACCATTTGCAAAAGTGGAATTCAAAATAGGTATTTGTCTTTCCAAGTGTGGTTATGATGTGTTATTGTCTCTGGAATAGTTTTCTGGACCTGTTTGTAAAGTTTTATGGCTAACAGTTCAGTTCTGTATTTGCTGACAGGTAATTGAGTGTCACCCTTGAAAGAATCATCTTCTCGTGAAAATAATAATAAATTGTAGATCTCACCAATTGAATTTAAAGCCAGTTTGACTGACTCCGTTGCTTAAATATTAAATAATGTTTATAACCACCAAAATAATTCGAGTAGCTTTGGGGGACCTTACCTTTAAATCAGATTTTTACATTTGGAATAAATGAGTTTGGCATTAAAAAAAAAGATGTATTGATAATTACTGGTGATTGAAATACAAAGGTTGGAAACAAAGAAGAAAGATTGATTATTGGAAAATATGGAGTTGGTGATAGAAAGGATATTGGAGATTGCATGACAGAATTTTGTAAGACAATGACTTCTTCATTGAAAATACCTTTTTAAACAACATAAAAGATGACTATACACATGGACCTCACCAGATGGAATACATAGAAATAAAATTGACTACATCTGCAGAAAGAGACTGTGGAAAATCTCCATATCATCAGCCAAAACAAGATCAGGGGAAGACTGTGGAACAGACCATCAATCGCTCATATTCAAATTCAGGCTGAAGCTGAAGAAAATGAAAACAAGTCCATGAGAGCCAAAATATGACCTTGAACGTATCCCACCTGAATTTAGAGATCCTCTGAAGAACAGATTGGATGTATCAGACACTAAAGACCAAAGACCAGAAGTGTTGTAGGATGACATCAAGAACATCATACAGGAAGACAGGAAAATATCACTAAGAAGAAAGAAGGGAAAGACCAAATTGGATGTCAGAAGAGACTGAAACTTGCTCTCCAGAACAGAGATGTTAAAGTAAATGGAAGAAGTGAGGAGGTAAAAAAGCTGAAGAGAAAATAACAAAGGTTAGTTCAAGATAATAAAGTCAAATATTCTAATGAAATGTGACTTAGACTTAGAGTTAGAACACCAAAAGGGTGGGATAACATCAAGAACATCATACATGAAGAGAGCAAAAATTCATTAAGAAGACAAGAAAGAAGGAAAAGGTCAAAATGGATGTCAGAGGACACTCTGAAACTTGCTCTCCAGCATAGAGAAGCTAAAGCAAATAGAAGAATTGAAGAGGTCCAAGAGCTGAACGGAAAATTTCAAAGATCAGCTCGAGAAGACAAAACCAGGTACTATAATAAAATATGCAAATATTTGGAAATAGAAAACCAAAAGGCAAGAACACGTTCAGCATTTCTCAAGCTGGGGGAACTGAAGAAAAAATCCAAGCCTCGACTTTCCTTATTGAAGGATTCTCTGCGCAAATTATTGATTGATGCAGAATGCATCAAGAGAAGACGGAAAGAATGCAGAGAATCATTGTATTAAAAGGAAATGGTTAATGTTCAACCATTTCAAGAGGTACCATATGAACAAGAGCCAATGATACTCAGGGAGGA
>NW_006408580.1:16925474-16926303 GCF_000296735.1 Chrysochloris asiatica | reverse complement strand
TTTCTGATATTCTCTGCTTTCAGCCAAGATCTATCAGACATCAGCAATGATATCCCTCGTTCCACGGCCTCTTCTGAATCCGGCTTGAACCTCTGTAAATTCTCTGTTAATGTATGATTGTAGCTGTTTCTGTATTGCCTTTAGCAAAATTTTACTCACATGGGATATCAAATAGATTGTCTGATGATTTCCGCATTCCACTGGGTCACCTCTCTTTGGAATGAACACAAATACGGATGTCTTCAAATCAGTCGGCCAGATAGTTGTCTTCCAAAGTTGTCTTGCCAGAGATGAGTGTGTGCCTCCTGTGCTGCCTGACTTTCTTGAAAGATTTCAATTTTTATTCCATCAATTCCTGGTGCATTGTTCTTTGCCAATTCCTTCAATGCACCTTGGACTTACTCCTTCAGTATCATTGGCTGACTCTGTGTATTCCTTCTATATTCTCTTGATGCTTTCAGCATCATTCAATAATTTGCCCAGAGAATCTTTCAATAACGAAAGTCAAGGGTTGAATTTTTTCTTCAGTTCCCCCAGCTTGAGAAATGCTGAGCGTGTTCTTCATTTTTGGTTTTCTGATTCCAGATCTTTGCACATTTTTTTGCAATATTTGGCTTTATCTTCTCGAGTTGATCTTTGAAATTTTCTGTTCAGCTCTTGGACCTCCTCATTTCTTCCATTTGCTTTTAGCATTTCTACCCTGGACAGAAAATTTCAGTGTCTCTTCTGACATTCATTTTGAGCTTTTCCTTCTTTCTTGTCTTCTCAATGACTTTTTGCTTTCTTCATGTATGATGTTCTTGATGTCATCCCACAACTCTTCTGGTCT
>NW_006408580.1:16901696-16903217 GCF_000296735.1 Chrysochloris asiatica | reverse complement strand
AATTCATGATTTTTGTGTTCTTTCTTGTGAGTTTCCTCATAGTTTTAATGTTTTCATATTCTTCTTGGATTTTCATTATCTTGGTATGTTGTGAAGTGTTAATTTTCTTTGAGACTACTTTATAGTCCATTAACTTTTCTGTCCATTTAATGTAGTCTATTTTATCCTGTAATCAACCTGACCTTCTCCCTATCTGGATCTCTTTTCCTACGTGTTTACCTTCTTTTACATTGTACTTGTTTTGGTCATAGACTGACCTCTCAGAGTCTCTAAGTTTGTTCTTATAGTTTTGTTTTGTTAACAATTCATCTTTCTGTCGACTTAATTCAGGGAGGTGTGCCACGTATGTCAATCTCTGGTTGTTGTCTGTTCTTGATGGTTCTCAGTCCACAGAACTCCCTTTAGGATATTTTGTAGTGCAGGGTTGGCTTTGGTAAAGTCCCATAGCTTCTGTTTATCATGGAATGTTTTGATTACACCATCATATTTTATTGATATCTTTGCTGGATAAAGGATTATTGCTTGGCAAGTTTTTTCTTTCAGGGTTTTACATATGTCTCCCCATTGCCTTCTTGCTTTCATGGTTTCTGCTGAGAGATCTGAGCTTAATCTGACTTGCTTGCCTTTGTATGTGACCCTTCTGTTTTCTCTGGCTGCTTTCAGAAGTGTCTCCTTATCTTTGGGTTTGGAGAGCTTGACTATGATATTTCTTGGTGATTTTCTTTTGCAGTCTACCCTTCTTGGAGTTTGCTCAACTTCTTGTATGTTTGTCTTTTCGCTGTTCAGATGTTAGAGGAATTTTCTTCCAGTAGTTCTTCGACTATTTCCTCTGTGGACTTGTGTGATTCTTCTTGTTCTGAAATGCCAATATTTCTTAAGTTATTCCTCTTCATGTTGTCCAACATGAATCTTAGACCTTCCTCTGTTTTTTTTTATCCTTTTTTGTGTTTGTTCTTCTATCTTAGTGGTATTAAAAGACCTGTCTTCCAGCTCGCTGATTCTTCCTTCCATCTCATCTATTCTATTACTCTGCCCTTTCAGAGTGTTTTCTATTTCTGCCATTTTGTTATTGATTGTTTGGACATCTTTCTGTAGGTTTTGAATTGTTTCCAATGCTGTATCTATCTTATTTGATTGCTCGTATAGCACTTTCCTTACTTCTTCCTTATTTTTCTCAACTCCATTGTAAAGTGTTTTGAAACATTTTATAATCATTTTTCTGAATTCTTTCTCAGGCATTTCCCAGGCCTACCCTCCTTCCAGAATGGAGTCCAGGTCTAACTCTAGGTCATTTGTCTCAGATATTTTATCTTTTTTCTGGACATGTGCTGGCTGATATGGTCATCTCCTTTTTGCTTCTTGGACATGTTTAATGTTTATCTGTGGCCCTAATACTTAATTGAGTATGTATTTTGGTACTTTTTTATGCTTTCTGATTGCTTCCAGGAAGATGTGATCAGGATGTGGTCTTCCCTTTTCACTCTTCTTATTGCTTAACTCAGAGTAACTTTCACAGGTGTT
>NW_006408580.1:16866156-16901292 GCF_000296735.1 Chrysochloris asiatica | reverse complement strand
TAAGTATGTCTTTAATGTCCTAACTCTCTTTCAGTCCCTTCTGCCCTCCTCTCCTTGTTGTTAGGTGCTTTTGAGTCAATTCCAACCTATAGCGTACCTGTATAGGGTTTCCGAGGAGCTGCTGGTAAGCTGGAACCATCAACCTTGCAGTTCAAAAGGCTTTGCAGTCTGGTGCCTTAACCCACAGCACTACGCCGGGACTACTCTCCTACAAATGATAAAAAGCAGACGAAATGGGAGGCACATCCGGGTCTCAACTTGGGCTGAGTGTGCGGATTCCTGGCAGAAGAAACCATCAGCGGTGAGAGTGGATTGTGGCCACTCGGCTCTGCCCCTGCCTCTATTCACCTGAATGGAGGTGGGCAAACAGTGAGTGTACCAATTACCTGATACCAAAGAAAAAAATAAAATCAGAACCACGCAAAATTGGCAAAGTATATTGTGCACCTTTTTTTCCCAAGGTTCCCACGTTGTGTTTCCGTGGTATCTCTGCGGCCCCTATTTCGTCCCGCCACTTGGTCTCACCCAGGATGTCGGCTCAGGCCTCCAAGCCTGGTCTGGCAGATTCAAAAGTACGTGATTTTTTTTACTTCAGAATCAAATTCCACAGGCTATAAGCCTTCAAACCTTTAAACTATTCCTATCTCTGTGGGTCCGAGTTTTGGAGCTCTGTCCTGCCTCTTTTTTGCCTGGAATTTTGAGTTATTGCTGACGTCTACCTTCACTACACCTTCACCTTAGCTGCCATCAAGCCCCGCCTCCTATGCAAAGACTTTTGATTGTGTGTATCATGACAAGTTATGGGCAACATTCTAGAGAATGCATATTCCAGAACACTTAATTGTATTCATGAAGAATCTGTACATAGACCAAGTGGCAGTTATTCAAACAGAAAAAGGGAACACTGAATGGTTTAAAATTAGAAAAAACTTCCACCAGGCTTGTACTTTTTCACCATACTTATTCAATCTGTATGCTAAGTAAATAATCTGAGAAGCTGGATTATATGAAGAAAAATGTGGCATCATGATAGGGGAAAGACTCATTCACAACCAGAGATATGCTGACAATACAAACTTGCTTGCTGAAAGCAAAGAGGAATTAAAATATAAATAACATGATTATAAATGGAGAAACTATTGAAGTTGTCAAATACTTTATTTTGCTTAGATCAACCATCAACACTCATGGAAGCAGCAGTCAAGAAATCACATGACCTATTGCATTAGGCAAATCTGCTGCGGAAGACCTTTTAAACATATTGAAGAGCAAATATTTTAGTTTGGGGACTAAGGTGTGCTTGACCCAAGCCATAGTATTTTCGATAACCTCACATGCATGCGAATGTTGGACAATGAATAAGGAAGATTGTAGAAGAATTGATGCATTTGAGTTATGGTGTTGGAGGAGACTATTGAAAGTACCATGGATTGCCAAAAGAACAAACAGAGCTGTGTTGGAACAAGTACAACTAGAGTACCCTTTGTAAGCCAGAATGGCCAGACTTCATTTCTCATACTTTAGATATATTATCTGGAGGGACCGGTCCCTGGAGAAGGGTATCATGTTTGATAAAGTGAAGGGTCAGACAAAAAGAGGAAGGGCCTCCAAAAGATGGATTGGCACAGTGGCAGCAGCAGTGGGCTCAAGCATAGCAATGATTGTGAAGTTAGTCCAGGACCGGGCAGTGTTTCATTCTGTTATTCATAGATTTGCTATGTGTCAGGACCGACTTGATGGCACCTAACAACAACACCAAATCATGAGGGAGAAGTAAGGGGCTGAATAAAGCATTTCTAAAGTGTGGGAGAAGCTCCCATTTGTAAGCCTTGGTTAATGAAAAATGGGAAGCAGTAATAGTGATAAATCTCCCCAACGCTTAACTTCTCCATTCTGAACAGTTCTGAGATGTCATTTTGCCTTCCAAGACTATGGAGAAGTCCTTTATACATCTGTAGCAATCTGTTGACTCTCTGTGGCTCATTACAAAGATGTGGCCAGCAAGATAACACATAATATTGCATTTCACATCTTTCTTTGCCTCCGATTCCTTTTTACTCACCCATATTGCTTTGGGTTTGCATCTTTTTCTTTTCTTTTTAAAAGTATTTAATGTGTGGATTTGCATCTTTTAACTAAATAAGCATGTTAATATCATTTAAATTGAACCACAGGTTCTGCTACATACGGAACCAGGCTAAGACAAGGGCATATGTTTTGGTAAATTCTGGGAATTTTTCTTATGTATTATATACTTCACTGCTGCAATAGTACATCAACAGGGAACTGTCAGAGGTTCAAGCCAGATTCAGATGAGTATGTGGAAAGAGGAATACCACTGTTGACCTCAGATGGATCTTGGCTGAAAGCAGAGAATAACAGAAAGATATTTACTTGGGTTTTATTGACTATGCAAAGACTTTCAACTGTATGGGCTATGACAAGCTATGGAGAACATTCCAAAGAATGGGTATTCCAAAACACTTAATTGTTCAAACAGAACAAGAGGATAATGAATTATTTAAAATCAAGAAAGATGTGTTCCAGGGTTGAATTTTTTCACCATACTTATTTAATCTGTTGCTGTTGTTGTTGTTGTTAAATGCCGTCGAGTTGATTCCGACCCATAGCGACTGTATAGGGTTTCCAAGGAGCAGCTGGTGAGCTTGAACCGCCGACCTTACAATTCAAACGGTTTTGCAGTCTGGCGCATTAGCCCACAGCGCCACACCAGGACTCTGAGCAAATAATCTGAGAAGCCGAATTATATGAAGAAAGTGGCATCAGGATTGCAGGAAGACTCATTAAAAACAGGCAATATGCAGATGATACAACCTTGCTTACTGAAAGTGAAGAGGACTTAAAATACTTGCTGATGAAGATCAAAGACAAACAGTCTTTCATATGGGTTGCATCCCAATGTAAAGTAGACAAAATCCTCACACTTGGAGCAATAAATAATGTCATGATAAATGGAGAAAAACTCAAGTGGTCAAAATCTTTCTGCTCCTATAAAGATTTACACACCCCAAAACCCTATACAGGGTTGCTAAGAGTCAGAATCGACTCCACAGCACACAACCACTACCATCATCATATATATAAAGATGGGTTTCATAACAAATATCAGAGTCCTAGTGTGCTGCTGTGGGATAAAGCACTGGACCGCAAAGTCAGTTGAAACACAAGGTCGGCAGTTCAAGCTCACCAGTCACTCCTTGGGAAGCCTATACAGGGTCACTATGAGTCAGTACCAACTCGACGGCACTTAACAACAACATAACATATATCATATATATGTATATATGTATATATATATATATATATATATATATATATATAGTCTTGGTGGTTATGTGCCGGGGACTTGGTTCCAACTCATAGCGACCCTGTAAAAGGTTTCCAAGGCTATAACTCTTTACAGGAGCAGAAAGCCTAATCTTCCTCCCACAGAACAGCTAATAGTTTTGAACTGCTGACCTTTAGGTTCACAGGCCGATTCATAAGCACTACGCTACCAGAGCTGTATATATATCACTTATTTTGCTTCTCTAGAGAACCCAGAGTATAAGACTTGTACTTTTTTTTTTTCCTGTTTAGAATACACAGTACCTGGTGACAATTTCTGTCATCTCTTGGTTCTATTGTCTTATATTGGAGAATCATAGTGTTTTATTTTCCAGTTGAGTAATTTCTTACTAAGCAATGTCCATTCTATTATTTAGCCCACTTATTGAATTTTTACTCCAAACAATGTTTTAATTTCCCTATTCTTTAGTTGATTATGTTTGTATTCTGTGCTTATTAAATATACTCATTCAAAATTTCTTTTTTGTAAGTGGATATTTTGGTATATATTTTATACTAAAACAATCACAAACAGAAAAGTTACAGTAATTTTTACTCTATATTTATATTTAAAAAATATAGCAATTCCCCCCACCCCCGAAACATTTGTGTGGGTAAATTGCCTCACCCTTTACTGTATATTTTCTACAAACAGGGTCATTAACTTAATAATCCCAGTGTTGTTGTTGTCAAGTGCCATCAAACTGGTTCCAAATCATAGAGGCCCTATATAAGGTTTCCACTATATGACTCATGAATTTGAACAGCTGACCTTGCAAGTATAACTGAACTGAGGTTGAGTGCTTGTCCTATGGCACCACACCAGGACTCCACAATAACCCCAGTATGATCATCGAAACAAGGGAATAAACTTTAATATATTATTATCATATAATACTCAAGTCCTATTCAAGTTTTGACAGTTGTTTTAATATTGCTTTTTAAAGGAAGAGGACTGAATCCAGAATCTCATTTGACAATTATTTGTCTTGGTTCCATAGTGGCCCTTCCTAGCCACCTCAAGTACTAGGCACAATTATACATAAAGTGTTTTTTCTTTTCCTGTAAAGTATTGCTTTTAATATAGGAATTTATTCCTTAAGACAAATAAGTACTTTACCTTTTATGACAAATAAGATATTTTAATTAAGTTTGTTGTATGATTCTTTGGATTGAAAGGCAGGGATGGGGCAAGAGAACTTCCCCAACCCTACAAAAGTCATACCACATTATTACTACCCCCACCACTCATCTGTCAGTTTGTCATACTGTGGTAGCTCGCATGTTTCTGTGATTCTGGAAGCTATGACATAGGTATTTAAATACCAATAGGGTCACCCATGGTGAACAGGTGTCAGCTAAGTTCCAGATAAAGACAGACTAAGAAGAAGGACAGACTGACTACTTCTGAAACCTTATGAATAGCAGTGTAACACTGCTATGATACAGCATTAGAGACACTCACTCATCTATGCCAGAATATTTAATATTGAAACATGAAGAGCACCCAAAAATTGTCAGATGTAGTGCCAGAAGATGAGTCCCTCTCAAAATGCAATGGAGGAAGAGCTGCCTACTCAAAGTAGAGTTGACCATGATGACATAAATACAGTAAAGCCATGAGGACCTTCATTTTGCTGATGGGGCACAATTCAAAATGAAAAGAAACAGCTATCAGAACATGAAGTGTACAAAGTATGAATCTAGGAAAATTGGAAGTTGTCAAAAATTAAATGGACCACATAAACATTGATATCCTAGGTGTTAGTGAGCTGAAATGGACTGGCAATTGCCATTTTAGATCTGATAATCGCATGGTTTACTATGCTGGGATGACAAATTGACAAGGAATGGCATTGCACTCATTATCAAAAATATCATACCAAGATCAGTCATGAATTACAACACTGTCTGTGATAGTATAACATCCATACTCCTGGAGTCCTGCTGTGGTGCTGTGGGTTAATGCACCAGACTGCAAAGCCATTTGAACTGTAAGGTCAGCGGTTCAAAGAAAGATGCTTACCTGTGCTTTATTGACTACACAAAGACTATCAATGGTGTGCATCATGAAAAACTATGGACAGCATTGTGGAGAACGCTATTCCAGAACGCTTAATTGTGTACATAGACCAAGAGTCAGTTGTTTGAACAGAACAAGGGAACACTGAATGGCTTAAAATTAGGAAAGGTTTTCACTAGAGTTGTATTCTACCACCATACTTATTCAATCTGTGCACAGGGCTGACAGGGATGAGTAACATAGACATTGGCTACCCAAAATGGGGGGCCCTATAAAGTCAAGAAGGACTGGCTTACAAACTTTCAAGCGGGAGCCTAGTTCCAGATGGGGCGGGGAAGGTAGAATCACTACTGAATGATTTCCAATCTGTTGGGACCAGGCTGACAAAGGAAATGGGGAAAGACTCTTGTGGTACAATGGTGAACAATCGCCATCAGGTCTGACTGTGAAGTAAGGAAATGTAGAGGTAGATGTTTTTGACAAAAGGAGGAAAGTGATTGATTTTGCAGCCCAGGAGCGGAGGTTCCTGGGACCATCAAGTGAGAAGAGTGGAGAGTGGGACCCTACCCAGAGAGGCAGTGACGCCAGGGATGGAGACAGAGAAGATGACATTGACAGATGGAGCGGCTGGAGACCCTGGTCTCAGGGCGGGAGAAGGGCTGTGTGCTGGCGGCCGGTGAGGGGGAAGGGGGCGGGCCTGTGTGGTGCACCCTTTGGGGTTATATGATGATACATGGAGGGGATTGTGATCATTGCAAAGAAACGAAATACGATAGGATGAGTGTTAAGCTGATGTTCTCCCATGTATACCTCACAATAAAAACTTGGAAAAAATAAAAGAAGGAATCAAATGACCTATTGCATTAGGCAAATCTGTTGCACAAGACATCTTTAAAGTGTTGAAGAACAAAGATGTCAATTTGAGGACTAATGTGTGCCTGACCCAAGCTGTGGTATTTTCATTAACCTCACATGAATGTGAAAGCTGGACAGTGAATAAGAAAGACCATTGAAGAATTGATGCATTTGAACCATGGTGTTAGAGGAGAATATTAAACGTACCATGGACTTGCAAAACAACAAACCAATCTGTGTTGGAAGAAGTAGAGCTGTAATTCTTCCTGGAAACCAGGATGGCCAGATTTCGACTCTCATACTTTGAACATATTATCAGGAGGGACCAGTCTCTGGAGATGGATATCATATTGAGTATAAAGGAGGGTTGGAGGAAGAGAGGAAGACACCCAGTGAGAAGGATTGGCACAGTGGTAGCAGTGATGGGCTCAAATGTAGCAATAATTGTGAGGTTGGCCCAGGACCAGGCAGTGATTCCATCTGTTGTTCACAGGGTCACTGTGAGTTGGTACTGACTCGATGGCACCTAATAACAACAACATACTACCCACTTGAAAATCCATCCTCTTCAGATAATTGGCCACACTGCAAGAAACTAAATATCATCCTATCCTTTCCTTTTGCTGTCTTTTTCTTCTTCCCTAGGAATATGTCTACACATCATGTTGTGGAAAGATTAGCCTTACTAAAGTTCTAGAATCTATAGTTACAAGTGCATAATGATTCCACAGATCCTGTCCTTTTTAAGGGCGTATTTCATTTTAATCCCCATTGTTGTTGCTGTTGTTAGGTGCCATCAAGTTGGTGGAGACTCATAGCGACCTTATGCACAGAAGAATGAAACACTGTCCAATCCTGGGCCAACCTCACTGTTGTTGCCACGCTTGAGCCCATTGATGCTACCCACTTGGCTGGGGGTCTTCCTCTTTTTCTCTGACCCTCCACCTTAAAAAACATGATATCCTTCTCCAGCAACTGGTCCCTCCTGAAAATATTTTCAAAGCATGAGAGACAAAGTTATCCATTTTGGCCTCCAAGGAGCATGCTGGCTGCACTTCTTCCAACACAGATCTGTTGGTTCTATGGGAAGCCCATGGCACTTTCAATATTCTCCTCCAACACCATAACTCAAAAGCATCAATTCTTCTATTGGCTTCTTTATTCACTGTTCCACTTTCACATGCATATGAGGTTATTGAAAATACCATGGCTTGGGTCAGGCACATCTTAGTCCTCAAGCTGACATCTTTGCTGTTCAACACTTTAAAAAGTTCTTGTGCAGCAAATTTGCATTATGCAATATGTCCTTTGATTTCTTGACTGCTGCTTCTGTGAGTGTTGATAGTTGATCCAAGAAGAATGAAGTCCTTGACAACTTCAATGTTTTCTCCATTTATCATGATGTTGTTTATTGATCCAGTGGTGAGGATTTTTGTTTTCTTTACATTGAGATGCAATCCATACTGAAGGCTATGCTCTTTGATTTTCATTAGTAAATATTTTAAGTCCTCTTCACTTTCAGCAAGCAAGGTTGTATCATCTGCATATCACAGGTTGTAAATGAGTCTTCCTTCAATCCTGATGCCAAATTTTTCTTCATAGAACCCAGCTTCTCAGATTACTTGCTCAGCATACAGGTTGAAGAAGTATGGTGAAAGAATACAACCCAGTGGTACACCTTTCTTAATTTTAAATCATCCAATGTTGCCATGTTCTGTTCAAACAACTGCCTCTTGGTCCAGGCACTGACTCCTCATGAGCACAATTAAGTGTTCTGGAATACTCATACTTCGCAATGTTGTCCATAGCTTGTCATGATCCACACAATTGAAAGCCTTTGCATAGTCAATAAAGCACAGGTAAACATCTTTCTGATATTCTCTGCTTTCAGCCAAGATCCATTGGACATCAGCAATGATATCCCTCATTCCATGGCCTCTTCTGAATCTGGTTTGAACCTCTGGAAGTTCTCTGTCAATGTATGCTTGCAGCCATTTCTGTATTACCTTTAGTAAACTTTATTAGCATGGGATATCAAAGAGATTGTCTAATGATTTCTGCATTCCATTGGGTCACCTCTCTTTGGAATGGGCACAAACACGGATCTCTTCTAATCAGTAGGCCAGATAGTTGTCTTCCAAATTTCTTGTCAGAGATGAATGAGTGCCTCCTGTGCTGCACCACTTTCTTGAAAGATTTCCGTTTTTATTCCATCAATTCCTGTTGCATTGTTCTTTGCCAATTACTTCAATGTACATTAGATTTCTTCCTTCAGTATTATTGGCTCTTGATCATATGCTACTTCTTAAAATGGTTGAGCATCAGCCATTTCCTTTTGTACAGTGACTCTGTGTATTCTTTCTTCCTTCTTTTGATGCTTTCTGCATCATTCAATAATTTGCCCAGAGAATCTTTCAATAATGAAAATCAAGACTTGAATTTTTTCTTAAGTTCCACCAGTTTAATAAATGCTGAGTGTGTTCTTCTTTTTTGGTTTTCTGACTCCAGGTCTTTGCATATTTTGTTGTAATATTTGGCTTTATCTTCTCGAGCTTTTGAAATTTTTTGTTCAGTTCTTGTACCTCCTCATTTCTTCCATTTGCTTTAGCATCTTTATGCTGGAGAGTAAGTTTCAGTGTTTCTTCTTACATCCATTTTGACCTTTTCCACTTTCTTGTCTTCTTAATGACTTTTTGATTTCTTCATGTATGATGTTCTTGATGTCATACCACAACTCTTCTGGTCTTCGTCTGTCAGTTTGTCATGCTGTGGTGGTTTGTGAGTTGCTATGATTCTAGAAGCTATGCCACCGGTATTTTAAATACCAGCAGGGTCACCCATGGTTGACAGATTTCAGATGCGCTTCCAGACAAAGACACACTAGGAAGAAGGAGTGGCAAACTACTTCCGTATATTTAGACACTGAAAACCTTATGAATAGCAGAGAAACACTGATTGATATAGTGCCGAAAAATGAGTCCCTCAGATTGGAAGGCACTCAAAATGAGACTGGGGAAGAGCTACTTCCTCAAAGAATAGTTGACTGTGATAACGCAAATGGAGTAAAACTTGTGCGAGAAAAGCTGGTGGGACCTTCATTTGCTGATGGGGCACAACTCAAAATGAAGAGAAACAGCTATAAACATCTATTGAAATTCGGAACATGGAATGTACAAAGTATGAATCTGGGAAAATTGGAAATTGTCAAAAATGAAATGGAACACATACACGTCAATATCTTAGGAATTTGTGAGCTGAAATGGACTGGTATTGGCCATTTTGAATCTGACATCCACATGGTTTACTATGCTTAGAATGACAAATTGAAGAAGAATGGTGTTGCAGTCATTGTCAAAAAGAACATATCCAGATCAGCCATGAGGTACAACGTTGTCTGTGATAGGATAATATCCATGTACTTACAGGGAACACCAGTTAATACCACTATTATTCAAATTTACGCACCAATCACTAAAGCTAGTGAGGATGAAATAGAAGAATTCTATCAACTTCTTCAATCTGAAATTGATCAAACATGCAATCAAGAAGTATTGATCATTACTGGTGATTGGAATGCAAAGGTTGGGAGCAAAGAGGAAGGATCAGTAGTTGGAAAATATGGCCTTGGTGATAGAAATGATGCTGGAGATCGCATGATAGAATTCTGCAAAACCAATGATTTGTTAATTTCAAATACCTTCTTTAGACAGTATAACAGATGAATATACACATGGACCTCACCAGATGGAGTACATAGAAATCAAACTGACTACATCTGCAAAAAGAGATGATGTTAGTCAAAACAAGGCCAGGGGCAGACTGCGGAACAGACTATCAATTGCTCAAATGCAAATTCAAACTGAAGCTGAAGAAAATGAAAACAAGTCCATTAGAGCCAAAATACGAACTTGAATATATCCCACCTGAATTTAGAGATCATTTGAGAACAAATTTGATACATTAAACACTAAGCCCCATTGGTACTTTTTAAAAATTTAATCACACTGACAGGGATGATAGTTACTCAAATGTATAGACTGAAACAAAACAAACATTGCTGTCTTGTGGATTCTGACTCAATGTAATCTCATGTGTTATAGAGTAGAATTATTTCACAGGGATTTCTTGACTATAATCTTTACAGAAACGGTTCACTAGGCTTTACTGTGGTGCTGCTGTGTGGGTTGAAACATCCAACCTTTAGATTATCAACCAAGCATTTGCTTGTGTGACCCAGGTTTCTTGAGATACTTGCAAACATAGATATTTAAGTGTTAAAGGCAACTAGGATTTTATAGTCATCAGATCTTGAGTGTTTTTGTTTTTTAAGTTCTGGAGTGATAGCCATCAAAAGTTTTACTTTTGTTCAAAAATTTTAATAGCCCAGGGTGACTATAAGTGGGAAAAAGTACAGTCTCATAATTCTCTACATGTCTATTTTGAGTTTGAATATCTTCACTTCCTTAAACGGTCAGTGGTTTTCACACTTTATACCTGGGATTTCAAGTTCATTGCGTGCAGATGTCTTTTCACATGAGTGAGAAAGTGAAACCTTAGGATTCATTTGAAGTTTTGCTGGTTGAGTTTCTGCAAGTTAGTTACAGCACTAAGATCTCGGTCTCAAAGAGCAATTCAGTCAATTGCACAAATGTCCACGAATTAATAATTTTGCTGCATTGATTAAACTTTTTAAAAACGAAAACAAAATTCATTTTGTGATTTATTGTTTTCCCCAAATAGTCCATAAATTAGCAAAATCTGAAGGTACAGACATTGAGTAACCCTTTTTCTTGCGCTACCTCATATGCAAAGAATGATTTTGCCTTGCTAAATCATTATTCTTCTGATGACTATTATAATAAAAGGTGGCTACCACCCTCTCCTTTTCATTTTAATACCAAAACCCCAAATGAAAGCCACTGCCATCTATTTGATTCAAACTCACAGTGACTCTATGCAGTGTTTCCAAGGCTGTACATCTTTACAGGAACAGACAGCCTCATCCTTCTCCTGCACAGAGGCTGGTGGACTTGAACTTCTGACTTTTTGGTCAGCAACCTAAAGTCTAACCAACTGTGCTATCAGGGCTCCTTTTGGACTTGAATACACCACTGAAATATATGTTTTAGATTTTATTGCATGTGACCCATATATTCAAAGCACTAAAATTCCAGGGAATGCCTGAAAGTTCAGTGTTCTTTCCCAAGTATTTCTGAATATTCCCAGATTGTTAAAATCCTCCTGGTTGTCTCTAGCTCTTCCTCTGGATTACATCCTGCTATCTTATCATTACTTCTCCCTTCTGCCTCAGCCCCTCTGGTCTACTCCACTTAATGGAAAACTTCTGCCCCAAGATGACCAATAATTAATTCAGAGCCAACACTGTGTTATGTTTGTGAATCAACGTTACACAAGACATACAACAATACAAAGAAAGTACAACACAGGAAAAGAAAAACCAGCAATCATTATTGTGTATCATTTTCCCTTAAGTTCCTCCAGAAATAGTAAAGCACCTTACTGATCCTGTCCTCCCTGGGTCATTCTGAAAACTCAAATCATATTCCTTTTAAGTATTTTTTGAGTTTGGGAGGCAAAAAGAAGTCTGAAGATTTCTAGCAAGATGGTGCACTAGGCAGGCATGTTATACAGACCCTTGACAACAAAGCTATGGAAGACCAAATGAAACAGATACAAAGGACAATCCTGGAACCCTGAGCTTCAGAGGAAAGGTAAGAGAAGTGGATTGAATACTTACCGGGAAAAGAAGCTGAGCAGGGACAGCGAAAGGAGACTGACTGGTGAATGGACTTCCAGCCAGACATAGCACAACCACCTTGGACTTCCACGGGTAGCTTTGGAGAGACAGACAGATGGTGGCCTGACAGCACAGATCCACCTGGATAAACATAGACAACAAGCAGGCCTTTTGGAACACCATCTAGGGATGGGAACTCAATAGTAACATCCCTCTTCCACCCACCTTGTGAGTTCCTTGGTCAGCAGGAGCACCCCCAGAGTTTTCTTCATTTTGGGTCCAACTACAATGTTTTTTTGTTTATTTTTCTTTTTTTTTTTTAATTTTATTCTTCTCCTTCCTCTCTTTCATTTCGCTTCATCATTGTCCTTTTTAATTTTTTTCCCATTAATTTTTTTCTGTTTCTCATTTACACCCTTTTCTTCTTTAGTTTGGGCACTTAACAACAACAGCAACTTCTTCTTTAGTTACACTTGATTTTTCTTTACTGCTCTCTAGTCCATCTTTTCATCTTCCCTCTCTCTGTTGTTTTTATGTTACTTTTCTTATTTGTATTCTCTCTCTTATTTTTCTCTTGTACAGCTCTATTTTCCTGTCCCTCTTTTTTCAGATTACTTAACAAAAAGTGCAAAGATGTGGATTTAGAAAACCAAAAGGGAAGAACAAACTCAGCATTTCTCAAGCTGACTGAACTGAAGAAAAAATTCAAACCTTGACTTGGGGTATTGAAGGATTCTATGGGCAAAATATTGAATGATACAGAAAGCATCAAAAGAAGAAAGAAGAAATACAGTCACTGTACCAAAAAGAAATGTTTGATGTTCAGCCATTTTAAGAGGTAGCATGGGATCAAGAGCCAATGATCATGAAGGCAGAAGTCCAAGATGAATTTTAGTCATTGGCAAAAAAACAAGATACCAGGAATTAATGGGATACAAATTGATATCTTTCAACAAACTGATGCAGCACTGGAGTCACTCACATCTATGCCAAGAAATTTGGAAGAAAACAATCTGGCAACCTGACTGGAAGAGATCCATATTTGTGCCCATTCCAAAAAAAGGTAGAGGTGACCCAACAGAATGTGGAAATTATCAAACAATATCATTGATATCCCATGCAGGTAAAATTTTACTAAAGATAATACAGAAACGACTGCAACCATACATTGACACAGAATTTACAGAAATTCAAGCCAGATTCAGAAGAGGATGTGAAATGAGATATATCATTGTTGACATCAGATGGATCTTGGTTGAAAACAGAGAATACCAGAAAGATGTTTACTTGTGCTTTATTGACTGCACAAAGGCTATCAATTGTGTGGATCATGACAAGCTATAGACAACATTACAAAGTATGGATATTCTGGAACACTTAATTGTGCTCATGAGGAACCTGTGTATAGACCAAGAGGCAGTTGTTCGAACAGAACGGAACACTGAATAGTTTAAAATTAGGAAAGGTGTGCCCCAGGATTGTGTTCTTTCGTCATACTTATTCAATCTCCATGCTGAGTAAATAATCTGAGAAGCTGGGTTCTAGGAAGAAAAACATGGCATCAGGATTGGATGAAGACTAATTAACAACCTGCGATATGCAGATGATACAACCTTGATCTCTGAAAGTGAAGAGAACTTAAAATATTTACTGAAGAAAGTTAAAGACCACAGCCTTCAGTTGTATCTCAATGTAAAGAAAACAAAAATCCTCACTGCTGGACCAATAAACAACATTTATATAAATGAAGAAAAGATTGAAGTTGTCAAAAACTTCATTTTGCTCAGATCAACCATCAATACTCATGGAAGTAGCAGTCAAATATTGCATTTTGGCAAATCTGCTGTACAAGACCTCTTTAAAGATTTCAAGAGTTTCAAAGATGCCAATTTGAAGACTAAGGTGTGACTGATCCAAGCCACGGTATTTTCAATAACCTCATATGCATGTGAAAGTTGGACAGTGAATAAGGACGATAACAGAAGAATTGATGCATTTGAATCACTGTGTTGGAAAAGAATATTAAAAGTACCACAGACTGTCAGAAGAACAAACAAATGTCCCATGGAAGGAGTACAACCAGAATGCTCTTTAGAAGTCAAGATGGCCAGACTTTGTCTCTCATATTTCAGACATATTATCAGGAGGGACCAGTCCCTGTAGAAGCACATCATGCTTGGTAAAGTCAGTGAAAAATAGGTAGATGCCCAATGAAATGGATTGGCACAGTGGCTGCAGCAAGTTCAAGCATAACAAAGCTTCTGAGGTTGGCACAGGACTGGGCAATGATTTGTTCTGTTGTGCATAAGGTCGTTATGAGTCAGAATTAACTACACAGCACCTAACAACAAAAACAACAGTGGTACATCAGTTTGTTAAAACATTTATATTTATACTCTGTCTATTCCTGGAGCCTTATTTTTTTGTCCAGCACCTTCAATGCAGCTTGGACTTTTTCCTTCAATACTGTTGTGTCTATATCATATGCTGCCTCTTGAAATGGATAAACATCAAACAGCTCTTTTTGGTACAGTGACTCCTTTTGACGCTCCTTGCATTATTCAATATTTTGTCCATAGAATACTTCAATATTACAACTTGAGTCGTAACGTTTTTCTTCAATTCTTTCAGCTTGAGAAATGCTGAGCATGTTTTGTTTTTCTTTCCAGTTTTGTTTTCTAGCTCCAGGTCTTTGCACATTTCATTATACTACTTTACTTCTTGAGCAAATTCTTTGAAATTTTCTGTTCAACTCTTTTCCTTCATCATTTTTACCAGTCTTTTTAGCTTCTCTGTGTTCAAGAGCAAGTTTTGGAGACACTTCTGACCTCTACTTTGGTCTTTTCACTCTTTCTTATCTTTTTAACGACTTGTTGCTTTCTTCATGTATGAATATCTTGACATTATCCCATAAGTCCTCTGGTCTTCGGTCATTAGTGTCGAATGCATCAAATCTGTTTTTGAGATGTTCTTTAAATTCAAATGGGATATATTTAATATCATATCTTCACTTCCATTCATCTCTCAATGTTTGGTAGAATTCATCAATAAAGCCATCAGGGCCAAGACTGTCTTTTTTTTTGGGGGGGGGCGGGGGGGTAGGGCGTTAATGACCTGATAAATTTTTCTTTTGTTATAGGTCTATTCAAGTTTTCTACTTCACTATCTGTTGATTTAGGTATATCCTGTTTTTCTAAAAATGTATACATTTCTTCTAGATTTTCACATTTACTGAAGTATAATTTTTCATAAAATCCTAAGTTTTTGGTTCTGTTGTGACTTCACCCATATCATTTATTTTGCATGTTATTTGCATCTCCTTCTCTTCTTTTGTTAGATTTGCCAATGGTTTGTCGATTTTATTAATCTTTTCAAAGAACCAAATTCTTGTCTTATTGATTCTTTCTATTGTTTTTCTGTTTTCTACTTCATTTATTTCTACTCTAATCTTTATTATTTCTTTTCTTCTGGTGGCTATAGGCTTAATTTGCTTCTCTTTTCCTAATTGTTGGAGATGTTGCATTATTGTGTTGAATTCTGTTATTTATTCTTTTTGGATGTGAGAATTTATTGTTATAAATTGTCTTCTCAGCACTGCTTTTGCTGTGTCCTAAAGGTTTGGTTTGTTGTGTCTTTGTTCTCATTTGATTTAAGGAATTTTTTAATTTCATTTTTTATTTGTTCTATTATCCAGTAATTTTTAAGCAGGGTGTTATTTAACTTCCATGTATATTATTTTTTTTTCCTTTGATCTTCCTATTGTAGATTTCTAATTTTATACCATTGTGATTTGAAAAGATGATGCTTTGTAGTATTTTGATGTTTTAAAATATAGTGAAGTTTGCTTTGTGACCCAACATACAGTCTATTCTAGAGAATGCTCCATGTGCCCTGGAAAAAAAAAATGTTATTATGCTGTTGTTGGGTTGAGTACTTTGTATAAATCTATGAGGTCAAGTTGGTTGATTGTGTTGTTTAGTTTTTCTGTGTCTTTGTTGAGTTTCTTTCTAATTGTTCTATCCTTCATCGAAAGTAGTGTATTAAAATCTCATATTGTTATTGTAGAATCTATTTTTGTCTTTGTGTGTTACATGCGTTTCTTGAAGACGCATGTAACACACAAAACATTTTGAAGGATCTTGTTTTCTTATTCATTCTGCTACTCTCTGTCTCTTGACTGGTGCATTCAATCCACTGACATTCAATGTAGTTATTGATGGTGGTGGTGGTGGTGATGAGCTGTGGAGTTGGTTCTGCCTCATAGTGACCCTGTACAGGGTTTCTGAGGCTGTAAATCTTTACAGGAGCAGAAAGCCTCATCTTTCTCCTGTGGAACAGCTGGAAGTTTTGAACTGCTGATCTTAAGGTTCGCAGCCTGATTCGTAACCACTACGCTACCAGAGCTCCTTGTATTGATAAATATGGATTAATTGCTGTCATTATGCTGTTTGTTTTTTGTAATCGTGTTGGTTTCTTTTTTCTGTCTGCTTTCCTGTGCTGAGTTCATTTTTTGTGTGTTCTTTGTTCTTTTTCTTGTCATTTTTGGGCGTGTGTTCCTTTTCTTGTCATTTGTGTGTGTGTGTTCTTTTTCTTGTCAATTTTTCATAGTGTTAATATTTCCATAATCTCCTTGGACTTTCCTTTTCTTAATGTGATGTAGAGATGTGTTATGTTTCTTTGAGGTTATCCCATATTTTACTAAGTTCTTTTTCTTTATGATAGCCTGTTTTATTCTGAGATATACCTGACCTTGTCATCACCTACATCTCTGTTTCTATAGTTTTCCTGTCTTTCACTTTGTTGTTGTCCTGATCATAGACTGAACCCCAGATCCCTTAATTTTTTTCTTGTAATTTGGTTCTGCTCTGGACTCTTCCATATCTGGACTGAGTTCTGTGTGGTGATGCCATGTACGTCAGTCTCTGATTGTTGTCTGCTCTTGGTGGTTCTTAGTCCAAAGAACTCCCTTTAGTATGTTTTGGAGTGCTGATTTGGCCTTTACAAAATCCCTTACTGTATGTTTATCCTGAAATGTTCTGATTTTGCCATCATATTTGATTGACAGTTTTGCTGGGTATATAGTTATTGGTTGGCAATTTTATTTTAACATTCAAAGTTTTTTATATGTCTCCCTATTATCTCGCTTGCATGATTACTGCTTAGAAATCAGAGCTTAATCTTATAAGATTCCTTTGTAGGTAATATTTCTTTATTCCCCTACTTGCTTTCAGGATTCTCTTCTTATCTTTGATTTTGGAGTTTTATTATGATATGTCTTGGTGGTTATCTTTTGGGGTCTATCCTGCCTGGGGTTTATTCAGCCTCTTGAATGCTTATCTTCTCGCCCTTCAAGATGTTAGGGAATTTTTCTTCCAGCAGCTCTTTGACTATCTCTTCTGTGGTTTTCTTTTTCTTTTCCTGATCTGGATTTCCTATTGGCCTCAAGTTATTTCTCTTAATGTTGTCTTCAGATTTTTTCATTCTTTTGTCTGTTTATTCTTGTACCTTAGCAGTCTTGAGAGATTTATCTTCAAGCACGCTTATTCTGGCTTCCCTCCCTTTGGTTCTACTCATTTGCCCTTGTAGTGTGTTGTCCATTTCTGATGTTTTAACATTGATTAGCTGTACCTTTTTTTGCAGGTTTTGTATTGATTCCAATGCTTTATCTATTTTGTTTGATTGTTTCTGCAGGGCTTTTCTGACTACATCCTTATGTTCCTCAACTTTTACATGGAAAATTTGGATGTACCTCAATAACATTCTCCTAAATTCCCCTCAAGACAATTTCAAAGTCTCTTCACCCTCTAATGCCATTCCAAGCCCTTCTTGGTTATTTGTTTGAGCTACTCTGTCTTGTTTCTGAATGTGAGCAGAAAATTTCTGCTTCTTTTTAGACATTGTGGTGTTGTTGTATTTGTATTAATTACATGAATGTATTATGGTGTATTCTTAGGCACACTCCAATTGCCTCCTGGTAGGTCTGTTCACTGGTCTTACAGCATCCTTTCAGCAGTTGTTGGTTGTAGATGCTTCTCTGGTATATAACAGCTGGTATTGACTCTTGTCCTATTGGTGGGATTTTACAGGGTGCAATTATAGTTTGGCTGTATGGTCACAGTTACTGTCTTTTGTTAGGTTAGGCACGAATAGAAACTCTCCCACAAAAATGGAAGCAAGGTTTAAATTCAAGACTAAACACCAAATTTAAATGTCATAAAAATCCAGGAAGGATATTTATATAAAGGTAGGAAACCCAAAAAATATCAAAGAGGAAAAAAAAAAAAAAAAAGAGTAATTCTTTAGTGCTACCTGATGGAGTCCTGGTGTGGTGTTGTAGGCCATTGCACCAGACTACAATGTCGTTCTGAACTGCAAGAATCAGAACCAACTTGATGGTACCCAATAACAACAACAATGAACTCTTGTCTTCAGAGCCAACTGAGAATTTCCACTCTATTCCCGCTGTGCCAATGTGGTCTGACCCAGGCCTTCCTTTTCTCTTCTCTCCTCAAGTACGTGCTGTGGGTTAATGTACCAGACTGCAAAGCCATTTGAACTGTAAGATTGGTGGTTCAAACTCACTAGCTGCTCCAGGGAAACCCTATACAGGGTTGCTATGGGTCAGAATGAACTCGATGGCACTTGACAACAACAACAACAGTGAGAACCATATCAGGGCTGGCTAGATCCATGTTGGAAGAGACTTCT
Organism: Chrysochloris asiatica; assembly: GCF_000296735.1. NCBI lineage: Eukaryota > Metazoa > Chordata > Mammalia > Afrosoricida > Chrysochloridae > Chrysochloris > Chrysochloris asiatica. Next base: position 16,882,600 of record NW_006408580.1, on the reverse strand, counting down.
TGATCAGTTTCTGTTTTCCATCTCCTTTCCAGCAGCTCTTTGATTATCTTTTCTGTGTTTTTCTTTGTCTTTTCCTGTTCTGGAATTCTAATCCACTGTAAGTTATTTCTAGTCATGGTGTCCCACCATGAATCTTAGATTTTCTATGGATTGTTTCATTCTTGTTTCTGATTACTCTTCTAGCTTACGGGTATTGAGAGATTTATCTTCAAGGTTACTAATTCAGGCTTCCATTGATTCAAGTCTGTACCTTTACCCTTTCAATGTATTTTCTATTTCTGAAATACTAGTATTAATCTTCTGTATTTCTGTTTTTAGGTTCTGTATTATCTCCAATCCTTTATCTATTTTTGTTTGTTTGTTCTTGTAGTTTTTTTCTGAATTCTTCCTTGCTTTCCTTGACCCTTCTGTTAATCATTTGGAGGTACTTAACCATTATCCTCATTAATTATTTTTTAGGTAGTTCCAATGTCTTTTTTTCCCTCAAAAACATTTTCTAGTTATGCCACTTGGTCATTTGTTTGTGCCACTCTATACTGTTTCTTTGTGTAAACACAAATTATCTGCTGCTTCTGAGATATTATATTGCTGTATTTGTATTAAGTTTATGATTGCATGTTGTTGTATTCTTAGGCACTCACCAACTGCCTTCTGATGGGTGTGATTAGGGGATGAACTTGGCACCATTCTCTGTTGGCTGATATTATTTACTGTCTTTAATCAAATGTATAGCAGCTGATATTAACTCTTGCCTAGTGAGTGGGGTTGTAGAGGGTATGATTGTGTCTGGGTTGTATGGACATAGTTGCTGTCCTCTGTTGGGTGAAGCAAGAAGAGAAAACACACACAAGAGAAAAACAAAGCAAACAAATCAGCAAACAACAGAAAAAGAGAAAATATTAAAAGAAAAAAAGAGCAAACAACAGAAAAAGAGAAAATATTAAAAAAAAAATAACAGAAAAAAATATAAAAATCAAAAATAGAAAAGAGGGCTAGGAAAATAAACCAAAAAGAGAAAAATAAGAAAGGAAATAAAAAGTAAGAGACAGAGCTTAACACAATTAGGGAGAGGAATGAGTAAAAGGGATAGAGACCAGAGAGCAGCAAAGAAAAGAAAGAAAGAAAAAAAAGCAGCAATGTTTGCAAAAGTGAAGCTGAAAAAAGAAGAAGAAGAAGAAAATGAAAGCAAAGATAGAAAGGATAGGAAGCACTGGAAAGCAAAGAGAGGAAGAAGAAACAAAAAAGAAAAATAATGATAGGGAAATGCCAGGGCAGCTCCCAGACCTGGAAAGGAGAAAATTCTGGGGTTTCCTGCCAACTAAGGACCTCATGTCATGGGTGGGCAAGGGATGAGATGGTAACCCTCTAAACCCTAGATGGAGTTTCTGTAGGCCTAGGTGTTATCTGTTCTGGCACTCAACCTGAAAGTAGTTGGTGCAGACCCCAAAGTAGCTGGTGGATCAGGGTGTTTCCACCACAGAGAGCAACCCAAGGTGACAGGTCCTTTTAGTCCAAGGCTTGCCAGAACCAGTTCTGCAAGTCTGGAGCAGGCCACAACTGATTCCAGGTATCAGGGTTGGTACTATGAAGTCTGTATTCACTTTGATGAAGTTTTGAGTTTCAGTTGAAGAGATAGAGAAGTGGATTGAATGCTTACTAGGAAAGAAAGATGAATGGGAGAGGGAAAAAAAAAGGAGACAGATTAATGATTGGGAGTGTACTCATGTGGAGGCCGACTACACCTCTTGTCACTAGGGTAATGTGGGTACAAGAAAATATTTTGTGCCTTTCTCTCCACCAATAAGTGGTATGCCTCTGTACCACTGTCTTCCTTCTTGCTTTCAAAGCCAGAAAGAGACTTTCTGTGAAAATTCAAGAAGGCCATGCCTCACCTGGCTAACTGGCAGAGATCACCAGTCTCCTTCTTGCTCCCGCAGCCCACACACATGTCTGTTCAGCTGTTCCTCCTAGTCAGAGCTAGTTCAGGGCTGGCCAGGGCTGGATCTTCAGATGTGGAGCAGAGTGCAGCTGAATCTAGGCACTAAGGCTAGTGTGGGTAGCACCCCCTTTGTTAATGGCATTCACAACTGCGGTACTCACCTCCGTGTGGTTCCTAACTCCAGAAGAGTGGGGCCTTTCCTGGGGGTACTCAGGTGAGGGCTGGCAATTCATCTGGTCACTAGAGAAGTGTGGGGAACAAAAAAATCCATCATAGCTTTAGTTCTGTGAGCCATCAGTATGTTTCTGCAATGCCAATATGTTGTCTTGTCTTTGAAGCCACTCATAAAAGATTAAGATGAGCCATGTCATATCTGGTTGGCTGGCAGAAGTCACCAGTCTATCTCCTTTTTTTGTCACATCCATTCAGCTTTCTCCCATAGTAAGCATTCAATCCACTTTTCTATCCCTTCATCTGAAACTTAAGGTTCTAAGACTGTCATCTGTATCTAGAGACATACTGGAAGTTTTTTTTAATTCACATCAATGATTAGTGATTTATTCATATTTAACATATAAGATTATAAATTTAAATATCATCACCAAACATTTCTATTATTTATTAAACAAAATGGAGTCCTGCTGTGGCACTGTGGGATAACACACTGGGCCATAAGGTTGGTGGTTCAAATTCACCAGCTGTTACTTGGAAATCCTATACAGGGTCTGTATGAGTCAGAACCAACTTGAAGGCACTTAACAACAATAGCAACATTAAATAAAATGTTAGTTAAAACTGTGCTATTAATGCTTTTAATCACCCAGAGCAGCAAATTTCTCCCTTTCTCCCTAAGTGTCTCTTCTTTTCCTCAAACAAGATATAGAACAACTGAACACTCTTCCAGCAGACTCATCTAATGTTCACTAACCTTTCAGACTGTGTTTATGAAATAAAAGTGAGTTTCTATGTACAAGGGGGTTTCAAAAATTTGTGGAATTATTCATTTATCTTTAAATTACATTTTTCCATGGATTTTGAAGCCCCCCTCATGCAAGCAGTTCTCAGAATGCAAATGAATTTCGTCCCTAAATTTGTCTGTTAGTCAAGTATGTATATAAGTTGGAGCAGTTATATATTACTTATATATAATGTCAGTTAGCCAAATGTTTGTCTTCTTGTTGTTAAGTGCCATCGAGTTGGTTCTGATTCACAGCAACGCTGTATAGGATTTCAGAGGAACAACAGGTGGGTTTGGGCTGCAGATCATAGCATATAGTATATATTTTTCTATGCATGAAAAAATTTAAAGAAACTGTTTCAGATACACTAAAATATTTTTAACATACTAATGTAGTAATCTGAAATTGATCAAATATGCACTCAAGATGTATGATCTTTACTGGTGATTGGAATGCAAAGGTTGGGAGCAAAGAGGAAAGATCAGTAGTTGGAAAATAAGGCCTTGGTGATAGACCTGATGCTGGAGAATGCATGATGGAATTCTGCAAAATCAATGATTTGTTCATTTCAAATACCTTCTTTAAACAGCATAAGAGACGACTATACACATGGACCTTGCCAGATGGAGAACATAGAAATCAAACTGACTACATCTGTGGAAAGGGATGATGGAAAAGCTCCATATCACCAGTCAAAACAAGGCCAGGGGCAGAATGTGTGGAACAGACCATCAATTACTCATATGCAAATTCAAACTGAAGCTGAAGAAAGTGAAAACAAGTCCACAAGAGCCAAAATATGAACTTAAATATATCCCACCTGAATTTAGAGATCATCTGAAGAACAGATTTGATACATTAAACACCAAAGACCTAAGACCAGAAGAGCTATGGGATGACGTCAAGAACATCATATAAGAAGAAAGCAAAATGTCATTAAGAAGACAACAAAGAAGGAAAAGGTCAAAATAGATGTCAGGAGAGACGCTGAAAATTGCTCTCCAGTAGAGATGCTAAAGCAAATGGAAGAAATGAGGAGGTCCAAGAGCTGAACAGAAAATTTCAAAGATCAGCTTGAGAAGATAAAGCCAAATATTACAACAAAATGTGCAAAGATCTGGAATCAGAAAACCAAAAATGAAGAACCCTCTCAGCATTTCTCAAGCTGGGGGAACTGAAGAAAAAATTCAAGCCTTGGCTTTCACATCAAGAGAAGATGGAAAGAATACACAGAGTCACTGTACCAAAAGGAAATAGTTAATGTTCAACCATTTCAAGAGGTAGTATATAATCAAGAGCCAATGATACTGAAGGAGGAAGTCCAAGGTGCATTGAAGGAATTGGCAAAGAACAATGCACCAGGAATTGATGGAATAAAAATTGAAATCTTCCAAGAAAGTGAGGTGGCACAGGAGGCACTCACTCATCTCTGCCAACAAATTTGGAAGACATCTGGCCACCTGAATGGAAGAGATCCATATTTGTGCCCATTCCAAAGAGAGGTGACCCAACGGAATGCGGAAATCATTCGCCAATCTCTGTGATATCCCATGTGAGTAAAGTTTTGCTAAAGGTAATACAGAAACGACTGCAAGCATACACTGACAGACAACTTCCAGAGGTTCAAACCGGATTCAGAAGAGGCCATGGAATGAGTGATATCATTGCTGATGTCTGATAGATCTTGGCTGAAAGCAGAGAATATGAGAAAGATGTTTACCTGTGCTTTGTTGACTATGCAAAGGCTTTCGATTTTGTGGATCATGACAAGCTATGGACAATATTGCGAAGTATGAGTATTCCGGAACACTTAATTGTGCTCATAAGGAATCAGTGCCTGGACCAAGAGGCAGTTGTTTGAACAGAACATGGCAACACTGAAAGGTTTACAATTAAGAAAAATGTGCAATAAGGTTGTATTCTTTCACCATATTTATTCAATCTGTATGCTGAGCAAATATTCAGAGAAGCTGGGTTCTATGAAGAAAAATGTGGCATCAGGATTGGAGGAAGACTCATTAACAACTTGCGATATGCAGATGATACAACCTTGCTTGCTGAAAGTGAAGAGGACTTAACACATTTACTGATGAAGATCAAAGAGCATAGCCTTCAGTATGAATTACATCTCAATGTAAAAAATACCAAAATCCTCACCACTGGACCAATAAACAACATTCTTATCAATGGAGAAAAGATTGAAGTTGTCAAGGACTTCATTCTTGGATTAACCATCAACACTCATGGAAGCAGCAGTCAAGAAATCAAACAACATATTGCATTAGGCAAACCTGCTGCCTAATGCTGAAGAGCAAAGATGTCAGCTTAAGGACTAAGGTGCTCCTGACCCATGACATGGTATTTTCAATAACCTCATATGCATGCGAAACCTGGACAGTGTATAAGGAAGACCGTAGAAGAATTGATGCTTGTGAGTTATGGTGTTGGAGGAGAATATTGAAAGTGCCATGGACTGCCAAAACAACCAATAGATCATTTTGGAAGAAGTGCAGCCAGAGTGTTCTTTGGAGGCCAAGATGGCCAAACTTCGTCTCTTATACTTCGGACATATTGTCAGGTGGGACCAATTACTGGAGAAGGATATCATGTTTGTTAAGGTGGAGGGTCAGAGAAAAAGAGGAAGACCCCCAACAAGATGGACTGGCCAAGTGGCAGCATTGATGGACTCAAGCATGGCAATAGTAGTAAGGTTGGCCCAGGATTGGGCAGTGTTTTGTTCTGCTGTGCATAAGGTCGATATGAGTTGGTGCTGACTCGATGACACCTAACAAGAACAACAATGAAGTAATGGTTATAAATTTTTATGTGAATCACAAAGTAGCAATAATTTGTTATTACACACTATTGTTGTTGTTGTTAAGTGCCGTCAAGTTCGTCCAACCCATAGCAAACTTGTATAGGGTTTCCGAGGAGCGGTTGTTGAACTTGAACCAACAACCTTGCTGTTCAAGCCGACTTTGCAGTCTAGTGCATTAAGTCACAGCATTACACTAGAGCTCCACAAACCATTGTATGTATGTAATTATCGATGTTATAGACTTTACAAGGATTCCTTCATTACTCTGTGTTATGTGCGAGTCAGACATTTATAACCCAGGGGATACTTGTACCATGCTTTAGTAAGTACTTTACTAGATATTGTTGTTGTTGTTGTTGTTGAGAGTCGTTGAATCAGTTGTGACTCATAGCAACCCTGTATAGGGTTTCTTAGACTTTGAATCTTCTCAGGATAATTAAACTTCATCTTTCTCCAAAAGAGCTGCAGGTGGGCTCGAAATACAGACCTTGTGGTTAAAGTCCAGTGCTTATCATATTCAGCCACCATGGTCCTTCCTAGATATGCTGTTGTTTTTGAGTGTCCTTGAGTTGATTCCAACTCATAATGACCCTGTATAGGGTTTCTGAGAAGCAGCTTGTGGTTTTGAACTGCTGACCTTGCGGTTCACAGTTCAATGCTGATCCTACAGCATCACACCATATAAGTGGTAGAAATTCAACTCAAGAACTGGATTGGCTTCTCCGATGTGCTCACTAGATCCAATCTCTGAAGCGAAGGACTTACTGCACCTAGAGGGATGGTCTCAGTGAAGAAAGATGTTTTGGCCTAGGTCACTTAGAACAGATCTGAAAAGTCATCCTGGCCTCAGCTGTCACCACAGAACTGTAGAGGCCCTTTGGTGACTCCATTATCATTCAACTGCAAAGAACAGATGCACAGCAAAGAAAAAAGGGACAGACATCCATTTCTCATCATCACCAGGAACAAAATTCATTGGGAATCTTGATATGGAAACATCTCTTTCTTTAGCAATTTCAGTCTTCATGGAACAAATTAGGAGCTTAGTTTTTAATTTGATGTATATATATATATAAACAGAGTCCTGGTGTGGCGCTGTGAGCTAATGTGTCAGACTGCAAAATCGTTTGAACTGCAAGGTCGGTGGTTCAAGCTCATCTCCTTGGAAACCCTATACAAGATCGCTGTGGGTCAGATTCGACTCAACAGTACTTAAGAACAACAACAACAATTATATAAACAATCTTATTCACGGTAGAAAGTCAAGGAATTGCCTAGAAACATGTGCCCATTTTTAGTTTTCTTATGTCTCAGCCAGAAGTGTCGAGAATTTCTAACAAAAGCCTGAGGGTGATTGTTAATCATCACTGCCTACTGGAGCAGTAAGTAGCATTTCCTTATGCTCACCACACTCTATTTTGACACAAACAACTTAGAAGACAATAGGAACCATAGTGGCTTGGGGAAAAAAAGCTGTTAGCTAATGCATAGAGGTTCAATTTTCCTGATTCTTTATATCCAACCAATACCAGTTCCTCCATTGTCAAACCCTCTGCCTTTCTCTCCCCGATTAATGCATATTACATTTTTTCTTGAGCAAAACTTTTTATTAAAGTTACTTTGAATTAAAAAAACAAGAAGATTTTACTCTGCATCACAAGCAATATGCTTTTCTCCAGCTGTGAAACTGATTGTGGGTCATAAGGCTCTCAAGAAATCTCTACTCAGGGCTCTATGATTACTTTTAAACAGACAAAAAAAGCAATAGGAGGCAACGGTAGATGATGCAAGGAACATTTTCTTCCTTTTAAAATTTTTCTTCTCAAATAGTGAAGGACAAAGAAGGGAACTGGAAATATTCAGATAAATAAGTTTATGTGCAAGAGGGAAGATTATTATGTAGTACATGAATATTTACAACCCTCTTACCAGCACAGCATAGGCATCAGGAGGTGGATGGAAAAATGTGGGATAGATTGAAATATTTAGTAGGACAAGGAAAGATGAACCATTTAGGCATAGGGAGAAAAAGGGGGTGGGGAGTAGGTACAGAGAAGACTTGGCTATTTTCAAAGAACTTGATGAAGTAGAAGTCCCTGTGGAGGAGCTTGAGAGAGGAAGAGATGGACAGAGTAAATTTTCTTTTGAGGAGTCTTGATTTGGTGCTGTGGGTTAATGCGCTGAACTTCAAAGTCTGTTTGAACCGCAAGGTCGGTGGTTCAAGCTCACCAGCTGCTCCTTGGAAACCCTATACAGGGTCACTATGGGTTGCAACCAACTCGATGGCACTTAACAACAACAACCTTCCTCATTAGGATTCCTGGTGTGGTGCTATAGGATAAACACTTGACCACAGAGCTGTTTGAACTGAAAGGTTGGCAGTTCAAACTCACCAGCCACTCCTTAGAAATCCTATACAGGGTCACTATGAGTTGGAACTGACTCAAAGACACTTAACAACAACAAAAATTCCTCATTAAGCATAAATGCAGTCCTTCATAAATGACATGGGAATGTTAGTACTGACCTGAATTATTTTTTGTATCAGTCAAGGTCCAGTAAGGCAAACAAAAACCACACTATTTCAACACAGGAAATTTCATAGCAGGAATCTGTTACACGGGTGATGGAAAAGTGGAGAATTCAACCAGAGGGTGATGAGGCAACACAAAGATGAATAACTACAGGAAGCAGTACGACTCTCATGGTGGGAGGGAAACTGGTAGGAGGTGGTGTAACTCAACCCCAGAATCTAGTGTCATCTGGTAGGAGTTAGAACTATTGTGATAATAAGGGGATGATTGGTAAGAGCTGGAACATCAGTGGAAATACACCCCTTCCAAGATACCACTTGAAACAGAAAACTAGGAAAGAACTACTCTGGCTCTCTCTTGCTTCGCAACCTCCAATTTGTATATATTAAACACCAGAATCCCTGAAGGCCAAGAACCTTGGCAAATATAATTCTCTCAGAAGTAGAGCAGAACAAGGAAAGGGTGAAGAATTCTTTTAGGAGTAAAGAGGCAAACAACTATCACATGTTTTTTTGATTGTCTAACAATGATATTTTGTCTTTGAAATCATCTGTATGCAATGGAACAATAAAGTTGACAATCCTTTATGTGGGCTACACATATTTCAACAGCAATGAATGTCAGAGTTTAGTGCCTTTCCTTATATATTAAAAGGTGAAAACAATATTTCTTTGTTAATTGTCATAATTTGGGGGGCTCACAACAGTAACTAGAAGACTTCATCCTTTTCTTTATCTTCTATTTTGTTACCTTTTGTTCTTCTGATTTCTTTTTTCACCTTCTTATTAACTATATCTGCTGTATAACCACTCTTGTGTGACTACACCCACTCTTCACTTATCAACATAGTTAAATTCCAAAGACCAGATAATTATACCCAAATCAATGTTATGCGAAAATGGAGGATGACCACCTTCGATCAGCAAATGGAGGGATGACTACATTTTACTAAATATCAAATTACATGATTACGTAGCTGAGAATCATTGTCATAGGCCAGTGAAATTAACACATGACATTAACTATAGTACTCTCGCCTAGTATTCCAGTGTTCGTTAATGCCAGATGTACATCGATAATGCACAAACTAGCCAGAAGGTAGATTTTTTTTTACTACTGTCTTAAAAGTGAGATTTCAGAACATGAGATAGTAAATAAGAAGCTGTTGTTAAGTACCATCGAGTCACTTCCACGACTGTGAATCTTTACAGAAGTAGAAAGCCTCATCTTTCTCCCATGGAGAAAGTTACCCATGCTGGGTAACCCATGGTGGTCAGATAGAGTTTCCAGATTAAGACAGACTAAAAAGAAGGAGAGACAGACCACTTCTGAATGAACAGACACTGAAAATTTTATGACTAGCAGTGAAGTGAGGAGTAGAAATAATCAAATATTGGAGATACCACTTTACACTCCTGTTTCTTTCATGTCCTGAAGACTGAGTAGCCCCCCAGGAAAGAAAGTGCTACAGCTAGCTTCTGGCATCTACCATAGCTAATGACTTTGTTTACATCCATAGTCCAGAAGTTGTCATGTCTGCTTGGAGATATTTAAACATTTTGATATACTTGTTATATTTTCATTTTCTGTAGTTGTACATGAAGTGATTTAGGGTGAGGTTGGCATGGTCAGGCTTTTGATTGATTGATTGATTTTGTGTGTATGAAAGAGAGAGAGAGAGAGAAAGAAAGAGAGTGAATAAAAACATGGACTTTGGAGCAAAGTTTTAAATTCCAACTTTAGTAGTTCTTAACTGTGATCTTGGCCAAGTAACTTAACTGTTCTGGGCCTCAGTTTCCTCATCTGTAAATGTAATTACAATAATGTTGCTGTTGTTGTTAAGTGCCGTTGAGTCCGTTCTGACTCATATTGACCCTGTATAGGGTTTCTGAGGAGCGCCTGGTGAGTTTGAACTGGTGGCTTTGAAGTTCAAAGTGACCTTGAGGTCGAGTGCTTATACTATGGTGCTACAGCAGGACTCAAATTAAAATAGTAGAACCTACATATGCATATGTATATTCATATATCAAATCACTTGATCCTTAAACTCAACACCTATAAGGTAGATTCTATAATTACAATAATAATAATACAGTAACATAATGCAATTACAATAATGTAAGTATATGAAATATATAGGCATATTTATGTGTCAACTCATAGGTACATGTATATATACATATGTTTGATGTGAGGGCCTCAAAAAGTATGTGAAAAAATATAATTAAAGATAATAAAAAATTTCCTTGAATTTTTTAAAACCCCCTTGTATATCTATAGTTATTGTTTAGAACATTGTATGGCACATAGTAAGCAGTTTATAAATATCAACTATCACCATTATTACTGTTTTTCCAACCAAATTGTAGATATTGTTCCAGTCTGTCAAACAAGGGCACACCTTTTTCTCCAGTTTTACCCAGCACCCAGCCATGGCTAGTTGGATGATTTTTTTAAAAGTGCTATTTATCACTATGTAAAATACATCCCATATATTTTACTGCCATATGTCTTTCAGTTGTAGAAATCAGTTTCATTTTCCACTCTGCATAGTTGTGATTGGGTGATGGCAGACCCTGTTTCTGTAGTTTGGGGGAGTTCAAGTTATAAATTTGTTATGGAAACAAGCTTCTTGGTTGACCAATGATTAGCTAATTTCTGATGATAGAAAAGGAAACAGATTGTCTTGAGGCTGCTATTTTCATTTCCTCATCAGAAGAAGAAGCACAGTATAGAAAGAAGAAAAGTAGACACAACGCTTTGAACCTCTGCCACCATGGGGAACTGGTTTGTGAATGAGGGACTCTCCATCTTTGTCATTGTAAGTACCAGAGAGTGATGAATTATGAAGTCTCTGACTTTTTGTTTCATTTTGGTGGGAGCTAAAGTTAGAAGCTTTGTTTGTCATATTTATTTGAGAAATCATATTGAAATTGATATTCTTTTTGAACATATCTGTATGCAAACTGAGTCCACTTCCAAATTTCTTAGTGGGAAGAATGTTCTTAGGGAACTTACTTCTCCTGGCTTATTGCTTGAGTTCCTGGGAGTACTAAATTAGCCATGTCACAGAGAAGAGAAAAATGTCATGCTAGTGACCTCTAATTCTGAATTGGTTATTAATTACCAACGGGAGACAAATTATCTACTTTTTAAATGTTTATTTTACTTAAAAATGGCCAACTTTTTTTTTTTTTTTTACCATTTTCCAAATGAGAAGCACAATACTAACATATTTATGAGAAATATATACCCCTTATTTCACAAATTGTATAAAAATAATTTGAGTTCTCAATTTTGTTTTTCAAAAATGCACTTTGTTTCCTCTGAGGTCTAAACTTGAGTTATTTATGAGGTTTATAAAAATCCAGGTAAAGCTGGGGGTAGAGAACTGGGAAGTGTAACCACTTAAGAGTCATCACTTGAAATGAAGAGAGGCATCACTCCCTACAAGGGTCTTTTTGTTTTCAAATCCTATGCCCCTCACCCGCCACACTTATGTTCGATAGTCCCACATCCAAAAGTTAAGCAAAACTTATCTAACAGAATGAGACTTGACGTTTTAGTTGGTGCGACTCCCATCAGCTGGGATGAGCTGATGTAGGGAGGAAAGCCGTGAGTGGCAAATGTGAAAGCATAGCACAATGTCCTACTAGTGTGTGAGGAGAGTAATAGCACTATATTTCTTTTTTAAATGTTTAAGAGACACCTGTTATTATCTAACTATCTAAAGTTAAGAAAGAAAGAAGAGAAAGAGAGGAACAGCAATATACTAAAAACAACTGGGCATACTAGTTAAGGAGTAAAATAATCATGGGGGGAAAGGAGTGCTGGAAGGTTAATTCATTACAAAGAAGTGTGGCACTGTGGTATATGAACCCTGATTACACCCAGCTTTGTAATCACCTTTGTCCAACCCTAGTTGGACTGTAGTCTTGTGTACAATTTACCTGTTGAAATGTAAAAACTTCACTCAGTTCTCTGTTTCTGCAGCTGGTATGGCTAGGAATAAATGTCTACCTCTTTGTCCAGTTCTACCTGATATATGATGTTCCAGATAAGTTCTTTTACACTCGAAAACTTCTTGGGGTAAGTATAACTTCTATCTTCTGCAAGACTGTCTGGCTCATATTTCTCATCAGACACCCTTGTTCATATTTCCTTCACATTTTAAGGAAATAGTCTGGCCAATAAATAGTCAACACTATCAACCTCACTTTCTTCATTATACTTTCCTTGGCAAGACTCTCTTAATGCCATCCAGTATGGAGCAAATGAAAGTGGATCAAAGGGTCCCAATGACATCCCTTTCCTCCCAAGAGCCATGGTGCCATTGTTTTGATTAAAGGAGATCTCTAAAGCTGACTCTGAAATGGAAAGCCAACCTGTAAAAAACAATCCAAGGGTGACACATGTGGAACAAGTGGGACTTTCCATAGTCTCTAAATCGCTCAATTCCTACCAATACTTTTTATATTGACAGACCCATTCCTAGTGACATAGTATGGACTGATCGTCAGAAAATCAGTTTCATGCTACAAATGGAACTTTTGAGGAACTTTCTCAAGGGTTGTGTCTGTTGAATAGGCCAGCAAAGTAGCGGCCTCCTGAGTTTCCTTGGGTACTTAGCCTTCTCAGTTTCTTTAACTGCTGTCACAAATGAAAAAAATCAAAATTGCTATTGCCCCTGCTGAAACCATGATTTAATGAAATATAAGTTATAATAATGTGGTATAGATTATATGTATAAGTAATTACAACATCATTATAGCATATTATTACAATTGCTATTAACTTATTCATGTTGATTCTGAGAAAAATGGCTCCCTTTTGTTCCCCATATGCAAAATATGGCATTTCAAAAAATAATGATTATTCAGCATTGCAAAGACAATAACTCGTATGCCAAAGCATGACACCACACTAACTTGAGTACTATTAAGGTCAGTCTAAGTGCTAAGAAAACTTTTGTTAAATTTTTAAGAGATCCAGTCACAATATTTACCTCTAGTTAATGATTTATACGCTTAAGTATTTAGGGGAACATAAACTAATGTCTGCAGCTTACTTTGAAATACATCCAAAAATAATAAAATGGATTGATTTGATTATTTTTAGAGGGATGAATAGATAGAAATATGATGAAAGAAGCGTAGTTAGTGAACAACTGCTTGGGAAAGATGGTGGTGAAGGGAAACTGTTCCCTTGGGCAAGTTTTTGAGTACATATTTAAAATTTTCTATGCCACATGGAAAGGGACTTCCAGTGTGGTGCTGCGGGTTAACGCATTGGACTGTAAAGTCAGTTTGAATCACAAGGTAGGGGGTTCAAGCTCACCAGCCACAACTTAAAAATCCTATACAGGGTTGCTATGGGTTGGAACTGACTTGACGGCACTTAACAACAACATATGGAAAGGAGCCTTGGTAGTGTAGTGAATTCTGAGTTTGGCTACTTCCCGCAAAATCAGCAGAGTGACAAAAACAAGCCACTCTTCGGGAGAAACATGAGGCTTTCTGCTCCTGTGAAGATTTATAGCCTCGGAAACCCTATGTAGGGTCTCTATGAGTCGGAACTGACTCCATGGCACATCATCACCACCACCACCACCACCACCACCACCACCACCGGGTAATATGGACAGAAATGTGGACTGAGGTTCAGCCATGCTCTGATTCATGTAGCTTGGAAAATTGGTGAAGCAAATATTGTGAATCTGGGAGATGAGTAAATGGGGATTCATTGTAAAATTCTTACAACCTCTTTATGTTTGAAAATTTTTCATAATAAAATATTGTGACTGGGAAAAAGAGTCATTTTGACTTCAAAACAAAAACTCCCAGTAAGACCTAATGGAAAACTTTTGTCCCTAAAGAACTCTCCTTTCCCAATAACTTGATGTCTCTGATGTGTGGGCTTCGTGCTGGGCACTCTGGGGAGGTTGGGGATGCTTTCTTTGCTCACAGGAGTCACCCTTTTGCATATTATGTTTCCTCCAGTCTGCACTGGCATTGGCCAGGGCCCCTGCAGCCTGCCTGAATTTCAACTGCCTGTTGATTCTGCTGCCGGTCTGTCGAAATCTGCTCTCCTTCCTCAGGGGCTCCAGTGCGGTAAGAGAAAACGTTCAATGAGTTCCTCATATTTTCAAAGACCATCAAGCTAAATGCCTTTTCTTAGGGAAAGCAAAGCAACCAAAAGTTCTTGAAGATTTCAACCTCTGTGTAATATTTATAGGCCTGAGTGTCTATTTTATTTCTGGGTTGTTTATGGATGGAGTTCCCTGGGGCAGCCATTTAACCTGGACCAGAAATTTTAAAAACATATACCCCAATAAAAGCAATGATAAAAAAAAATATATGAGGGAGTCCCGGGGTGGCACAAATCGTTAATGCTATCCACCGCTAACCAAAATGTTACAACTCCACGGCACTTAGTAACAACAGACCCAGATTTAAAGGGCTCATTCGATAAGGTTAGGACCACTCAGAGAGATAATCTTCCTCTTAAGGCCACCTGATTTGGGATCTTAATTATCTTTGACATGTCCCTTTTCCATGTAACGTAAAAACAAAAACAAAAACATAGCAGTGATATTTCATCATATTCACAGGTTCTGCCTACACTTAAGTTGTTGTGGTTGTAAAGTGCCATCGAGTCAATTCCAACCCACAGCAACTCTGTAAGGGTTTCCAAGGAGCAGCTGGTGAGCTTGAACCACCAGCCTTACAGTTCAAATGGCTTTGCAGTCTGACGCATTAACCCACAGTACCACATGAGGACTCCACACCCAAGTAGAAAAGGTTATATAAGAACAAGGGTCATAGGGGTCATCTTAGAATTCTGCCTACTACAGGAACTCTGGTAGGCAGTGAATTCTGCCTACCACAGTGAATAAGGAAGACCGTAGAAGAATTTATGCTTTTGGAGGAGAATATTGAAAGTGCCACGGGCTGCCAAAAGAACCAACAAATCTGTGTTGGAAGAAGTGCAGCCAGAATGCTTCCTTGGAGGACAGGATGGCCAAACATCGTCTCTCATACTTCGGACATATTGTCAGGAGGGACTAGTTGCTGGAGAAGGCTATCATGTTTGGTATGGTGGAGGGTCAGAGAAAAAGAGGAAGACCTGCAGCGAGATGGATTGGAAAAGTGGCAGCATCAATGGGCTCAAGTGTGGCAACAATAGTGAGGTTGGCCCAGGATCGGGCAGTATTTCGTTCTGCTGTGCATAAGGTCGCTATGAGTCAGTACCGGCTCAATGGCAACTAACAACAACAAACAGGAACTCTTAAAAATTATAGAGGAACCTAGAAATTGGGAAACAGGGAGATAAATATTTCCTTAAAATTGTTAAAGAATACAAAGTATAAATAAACTTTTAAGCGTTAGAAAGCAACACAATATAAGAAAAGAAGATAATCAACTTTTCACATGTGAATAACTTATTTCAAAAGGGAAATCTTTGTTCTGAGAGTCTATCAGATCCACTTGTAGAGGGACACTTAATTGTAGCTGATGTTGTCGGTGCCCCACCCACATACCCACTGCACTGTCAGTTCCAATACATGGGAAATCTTCCTTCTACAAGCACTGAATGATTCTCTAGAGGCCTGAGGATTCCCTTTCAACCCTCAGTTCGGGCAAGCCTAAAATGCCAGAGAATTGATGCCCTGGGAGTAGTCCTCAGCCAATGCTGCATGGGAGTTAGTGGATAAATTACCCAGCTCCCTAAACTCTTTAAGGTAAAATAACTATGGGGTATGGCATTGTGGGATAATGCAAGGTCTGTTTGAACCACAAGGTGAGCAGCTCAAACTCACCTCGGAATGTCTTGAAGGCACTTAACAACAACAACATGTTGGTATGAAGCTGTAGGATAAGCACTGGACCACCAACCACAAGTTCGGCACTTCAAACCCACCAACTGCTCCTCGGCAACCCTGTACAGGGTCACTAGGAGTCAGAGCCAACTTGACAGTACTAGACAACAATAACAACATGCTCTACACAGACTCCTAGACTTTTCTAGTGGAATGGAGCCAATTGATATATGGTAGTGATAGTTGGCATAATTTGTTGTTGTTGTTAAGTGCCGTCAAGTCGGTTCCGACCCATAGCGACCCTGTACAGGGTTTCCGAGGCTGTAAATCTTTACAGGAGCAGAATGCCTCATCTTTCTCCCACGGAGCAGCTGG
>NW_006408580.1:16834701-16866056 GCF_000296735.1 Chrysochloris asiatica | reverse complement strand
CTACACAAGGTTTCTGAGGCTGTAAATCTTTACGGGAGCAGAAAGCCTCATCTTTCTCCCGAGAAATAGCTGGTAGTTTCGAACTGCTGACCTTGTGGCTCGCAGCTGGATTCATAACCACTACGCTACCAGAGCTCCTTCAATAATAGTATAGTTGTACCTATTTCACAGCCTTTTTGTGAAGGTTACACAAACTTCTTATAATGCAAATCTGTTTCTAATACACAGGAAGAATTCAATAAACATTAGCTATTGCCCAATGCCTTCGGATGGTTGTTGTTATGTGCCGTGGACTCGGTTCCGACCCATAGCGACCCTGTACAGGGTTTCCGAGGCTGTAAATCTTTACAGGAGCAGAATGCCTCATCTTTCTCCCACGGAGCAGCTGGCAGTTTTGAACTGCTGGCCTTAAGGTTCGCAGCCCGATTCGTAACCACTACGCTACCAGAGCTCCTTGTTGGCATAACAGTACACCCTTTATTGGTTTCCTTTTCGTCCCTATCTCCTTCACCACTTCTCTATCCACATTTTCTAAGATCACTTTCCAAATGCAGTACTCACATTCAAACATTCAAATTTTTGTCTCACTTTTTTAGACATTTAGACTATATCTTTGCGTTTAGTCTAGAGGAAAAGAGAATGAACTTTAGAGTCAAAAAGAGTCAGATACCAACCATTGTGAGATTTTAACCTTAGTTTGCTTATGTGTGCTGAAGAAAATGAGACAGTCTGCTCCTATAAAGACCTGGTCTTGGAAAGCCTATGGAGCAATTCTACTCTGTCCTGTAGGATCGCTATGAACCAGAATCGGCTCACTAGAAGAGAATTTGGTTTGGAGTCTTTCTTATGTGTAAAATAAGGACAATAATGTGTATCTCACTGCATTATTAAAATACCCAAGAAATTTGGTGGCATTTCGCTCTCCGCCTTTTAAGTTTATTGAATCTCTGATTCAAGAACAAGGCAGCCAGCATGAGCAGTTGGATGTTTCAGGAGGGCAAAGCTCTGATCCAGCCATTAACCAGGTTTTTATTTTATTTTATTTTATTTTTTAAATTGCTTTGAACATTGCCTTGAGTTCAGATTTAAATTCACATTTCTAGCATATGCAGGTAAGACAATTAGACTAAAATATGGATCCAAATCATATAAAACTCTCACTGCTGTTGGGTCGATTCTGACTCATAGCAACCCTAGAACTGCTCCGTAGGATTTCTGAAGCTGTACACTTTTACAACAGCAGACAGCTTCATTGTTCTCTCTCAGAGTGGCTGGTGGATTTGAACCACTGACCTGGAAGTTAGCCTACTGTGCCTCTAGAGTGCCTTGAAATCATATAAGGTCTAAAATATTAGAAGATTAGAATATGATATAACCTGTGATATCAAAGTCTGCGTTTAAAGTCCAGTACTGCCACTTGTTAGCTGTATGACTTAAGGCAAGTTAAGTTCTCTATGCCTTTCATCCTCATTAATTGTATAGTGACAATAATGGTACCATCCTCATAAGATTGATGTAAGAATTAAATGAGTTAATGTATATAAAACACTTAAAACAGTTCCTTGCAAAAGCTCTTTGGTAAATGTTATCTATTGTTCTTATTGCTATTATCATTGGATCAATTATCTCCCTTGCAATAGTCATTTCTGAATTATAGGAGCTGGTAGAACTTTCTTCCTTCTTCCATACTGCATATGTCCTAAGACCATCCACTTGTTCTAAAACTATTCTCTGGTTTATATCCCCATTAGACTGTCGGGTGTTTGAAGGAAGGTCCATTCCTTTGTTCTTTTATTTAATTCTATATCAGTTATTTATTGGATAAATGAATTTGAACTAAAACTGTGTGGTTAGATATATTTCCTATCCAAATAAGTATTTTTATAAATTAAGCAATTAATTTCAGAAGAGAATTTGCATGCCATTGGCATGAGACTAGAAAGTATACTGCTTAAAACTAACTTTCTGGGCCTTATGCCACTTACTGGCTGTTTGACCTTTAACATATTATTGCATCTCTTTGAGCCTATTACATGATAGTAGTTTTTAGGGTAGTTGTGAGACTTAAATGAGATGGTACATATCAAATGTAGAAATTTTTCTTGTTACCAATTACTATCCTATTCTTTCCACCCTGAACCCAAAGTGCTGCTCAACAAGAATTCGAAGACAATTAGACAGGAACCTCACCTTTCATAAAATGGTGGCCTGGATGATTGCACTTCACACTGGTGAGTTTATGAAGACATTTTAGATTGCAAAGAAAACTTGGAACCATTTAATTCCTTCGCTGCCGGATCAGCACTGGACGGTGAATCACAAGATCAGCAGTTCAAACCCACCAGCTGCTACTTAGAAACCCTATACAGGGTTGCTATGAGCCAGAACCAACTTGAAGGCACTTAACTACAATTCCTAGATACTTGTTGCAGGAGGCTAGCATTTACAAATAGATTAGGTGGTGGTTTGACTATGTTGCATATTTTGAATGAGTTAGAAAATCTTCACCATGCTTTCTGCTATTCCAATGTTAGGGTTTACCACTTTAGGTCTTTAAATTCTTCATCTTCAAAAATTTCCTACAAAATTTAAAATACACCCCGAGAAGAGTCAAGTCTCTTGTGTTCTCACACTTTTCCATTGTGAGGATCCTTTTTTAATATAAAAGTATTTATAAATTCAGATGAAAGTTTTATTCATTCATTCATTCAACAGAAATGGCACTTATTACAATACTTCACAAGGGCCAGAGCCCATAAATGGAGAATCCCTTAAGACTTTAAGATAGCCCTTACTAGTGAAACATCTTTATTATTGTTTTTGCCATTAATTGTTATTATTATTCTAAATCATAGATTAATTGAAAAGTGGAAGTGTAAAGCAATGCAAATGACTAGAAGTTCAAAAGGAAGGACAGACATGTGATTAGGGAAGTGGAAACTCCTGAAAGTTAACGTTGGAGAAGTTTGAAACCTTCTAGCCACAAAGCTTGGTGCATGGAGAGTGGGTGTATTAAGGTTAAAAGGGGCCATATCTGAGACCCTTATCATATCTCCATTAATTAACTCAATAAGTCATTGAATTGCTACACATGGGCATGCACACTGATGAACAAAACAGACCTTTGCTCTACCCTTAAGGAATTTGTTCCTAGCCTTAGGAAAATTGGTTTGGATTGCAGATGTTAAACTGAGTTTCTCTTCTTCTGTTAGTAGAGCATAGAGACATTCTAAGCTGTTTCAAACAAAATAGTTCAAAATGAAAATTTTGATAAAATATTATTAGAAAGCAGCATAGTGTATGGGTTAATAACACAGAACTGAGTGCCAAATTGCCTGGGTTTGGTTTCTTGGGCAAGGTTTTAAAGCAACCTATGATTCAGTTTGAGTGCAGTAGATCCATACAATAAACACTGGACTGTGAACCACAAGATTGGCGGTTCAAACCCACCATCCCCACTCAAAGACTTGTTGTTGTTGTTGTTAAGTGCCATCGAGTCGGGTCCGACCCATAGCGACCCTGTACAGGGTTTCCGAGGGTGTAAATCTTTACGGGAGTAGAAAGCCTCATCTTTCTCCCGCGGAGCGGCTGGTAGTTTCGAACCGCTGACCCTAAGGTTCGCAGCCCGATTCGTAACCACTACGCTACCAGAGCTCCTTGGAAACCCTATACAGGGTTGCTATGAGTTGGAACTGACTCAGTGGCACTTAACAACAACATTGACAATGATTCCATTTCCTCATCTGTAAAATGAGGTGATAATTTTGTGTTACATGCCCTGATGTTGATTTTGGCTCATAGCCACCCAATGTAACAAAGAATAGAACTGCTCCAAAGAGTTTTCTAGACACGGTAGGATAAGCACTGGGCTACTAACCACAAAGTCAATGGTTCAAACCCACCAGTGGCTTCACGGAAACCCTATACAGGGTCTCTATGAGTAGGAACTCCATGATAGCATTTAGCAACAACAGTCTTTAAGGGAACAGATTGTCAGGTTTTTCTCCTACACAGGTGCTGGGTGGGATTCAACCTGTTGTTAAGTGTTGTCAAATTGGTTCCAACTCACAGCAATCCTGTATAGGGATTCATTCATAGGCTATACATATTGGGGACAGCAGAATGCCTAATCTTTCTCCTGTACTTAAGTCCATTGGTTTGTATTGGTTCATTCAAATGTTGCTCTTTCTGGAGGTAATGCCAGAGCCAAGTGACATCTTGGCTGTTGAAGGGCTCATCCATCAGCATATAGTACATGAGAGTTTTATTTAAATACACATATATCAGGGGGAGAGAGAGAATGAAGTATATCTAAGCACTCTTAGAGACTAAGACTGTTTTGTAGAATCTTAGAACCTGGGTCTTTAGGATCATGGCATTTAACAAATGAGGAACCCACAACCAGAGAAGTTTGTGATTTGCACACAGTCATACAGCTAGGAGTGATTTTTCTCATTAGAATTGCCTTGTCTTCTGGTCTTAAAGACCAAGTTCTTGTTTATAAGTGTGCTGGACTCTGGGTCTCTCTAGCACTTGTCTTAGTGTCGTGAACTATATAGCAAGAAACTTGGGGTATTATAAAATTGTAGTCACCCTTTACCCATTTTTTTCTCTTCTCTACCCTCTTTAGCTATTCACACCATTGCCCACCTGTTTAATGTGGAGTGGTGTGTGAATGCCCGTGTCAACAATTCTGATCCTTATTCAATAGCACTCTCTGACATTGGAGATAAAAGTAATGAAACTTATCTCAATTTTGCTCGAGCGAGAATCAAGGTAAGCCTCTCATATCTCCTGATTCCTTTGTTGTTGTTGTTGTTAGGTGTCAAAGAGTCGGAACTGACTCATAGCGACCCCATGCACAGCAGAATGAAACAATGTCTGATCCTGGGCCAACCTCACTACTGCTGCCACACTTGAGTCCATCAATGCTGCCACCTGAACAATCCATCTCTTTGGGGGTCTTCCTCTTTTCCTCTGACCCTCCATCTTACCAAGCATGATATCCTTCTCCAACGACTGTTCCCTCCTGACAATATGTCCAAAGTATGAGAGACATAGTTTGGCCATCCTGGCCTCTAAGGAGCACTCTGGCTGCACTTCTTCCAAGTTCTTTTGGCAGCCCATGGCACCTTTTGTATTCTCTTCCAACACCATAATTCAAAGACATCAATTCTTCTATGATCTTCCCTATTCATTGTCCAGCTTTCACATCCATACGAGGTTATTGAAAATACCATGGCTTGGGTCAGGCACACCTTAGTTCTCAAGCTGAACGTCTTTGCTCTCAACACTTTAAAAAGTTCCGGTGCAGCAGATTTGCCTAATGCAATACGTTGTCTGATCTCTTGACTACTGCTTCCGTGAGTGTTGATAGTTGATCCAAGAAGAATGAATTCCTTGACAACTTCAATCTATTCTCTGTTGATAAGAATGTTGTTTATTGGTCCAGTGGTGAGGATTTTTGTTTTCTTGACATTGAGATGTAATCCATACTGAAGCCTGTGCTCTTTGATCTTCATCAGTAAATGTTTTAAGTCCTCTTCACTTTCAGCAAGCAAGGTTGTATCATCTGTATATCGCAGGTTGTTAATGAGTCTTCCTCCTGATTCCCTCGGCCTTTAAAACTAAAGTGAGTTAGAACAACAATAAAAACTTGTCTAACCCTCAGAGAAAAAGGTCTGTAGGTGATAAATCTCTCCCTATTCCTGATCCCATGTGTGAAGGATGCTTATGTGTTCTCCAGATCTGTAAGCCTACCTGTGACAATGTGTCCATGGAGCCTGGAGTAACTCAGTTATATTCAGTTCACCCAACACGGTGCCCACCAGTCAAAGAAGGCCAGAAACACATGAGGAGTCCAACAAAATTGGGTTTGTTACTTGTTGCAGCCAAAGGGACCTCACATTGTGAACAAGTCCAGGATACCTCAGGAAGGTTCTAAGGGCTTGCTAAAGAATTTGAGCTTGTGTTTAGGTGATTTTAGGGTGAGCTTAAGGAAGCAAGTATTTGCTCTGTATCAGATATAGTCAAGAATTGGGAGTAGTTCTTGAACTGGGTATATTCATCTTTTTCTAGGTGGCAGAAGTAATGGATGAGTAATGTCATAGGTAATGAAGCAGCAGTCACCCATGTTTTTGTCTTAGCTCAGGCATGAGTTTGGAATGGTTTCATTTTGATGTCATCCCATCACAATCACAATGTGACCACCTCTGATTTTCGTTAACTAGGGAACATCCTGTCCTGTTGTTGTTGTTATGTGCCATGGAGTCAGTTCCAACTCGTAGCGACCCTGTCCAGGGTTTCCGAGGCTGTAAACCTTTACAGGAACAGAAAGCCTCGTCTTTCTCCTATGTAATGGCTGGTATTTTCGAACTGCTGACTGTGAGATTATCAACCCAATTCGTAAACACTACGCTACCAGAGTATTAGGCCAGCCACCAGCTGACAGATGTCAGGGATACTTTTGCTCTTTCCTTCTTTCAACATCTTTGGATCAGATTTTATCTGTTAATTATCATTCCTTGAGAAGCATAAGTGCACTGAGAGTAACTCAGCAGTTCTCCAGGAGCAGCCATAAGGACATCCAGACGCAAAGACTTCTGTCCCCTTCCCCGAAACAGTCGTTGAACTTTCCTAAGCTTGGAGAAAGCAGCTCTAAGTCATCTTTATGTACCCTGTAGCTTCACAGGAATGCTAAATCACATTACTATACATCAGTTTCCAAATCTTTTCCCTTGGGTTTAGAAAAGACTGCAAAGAATATTATCCTCTGGATGATGTGAGAAAAACTTGCTTAGTCTACTTGAGGACAGGATTAAACTGAGCAGCAAACAAAACACATTTCCTACAATGTCTTGTATACTTTTCTTTTATATTTGTTCATTATTTGTACAATGATATGAAAAGGTGGCAATGTGAACATACTAGGTGAGCAGACACTACTGTGCTCTGCCCTGACTCCTGAGAGTCACTTTTACTGTCTGCTCCTCCTATTCCCCACTTTCTGTGTGATTTGCTTTCAATGGACTCTCCCTGTGTTTCTTCCTCAAAGGATTGCCCTGGGGCTACTGTGGTCCTTTTGCCCATAGGCTCAGAGCTCTGGAAGGGCCTGGATGGTTACCACTCCCCTACACTGATGGGCACAGGCCATGAAAGTCAAGCTCCCTTGCCTGAAGTCAGGACATACCTTGAAGTGTAATTCTCCTTTCAGAACTCCCCTGAAGGATCAGGTTCAAGTTGCCCACTGTGAGACTGCTTGAGACCATCGTTCCAAGCTTGATTTTGCCTCTTTCCTATCCTAGTCTCTGTTCCTATACCAGTTTCTTCTGGAAGCACCTCTTTTATAATTCAGTTGCCCATTAATTTAAACCTCGTGGTCTGTTACTGGAAAACCCAGACTAAGCTGTGAACTATGTCCAGAATACCTGCCCATTGGATGATATGAGCAAAACACTGTGGCCATTGATTCTAAATCAAAGGGAGAAAGCTTCAGACACTTATTTGTAGGGCATTTTATCCTCGGCTGATTTTTTTTTCTTTGTTTTTGCCTTAGAACGATTGTAGTGTATCAATTCGTATTGCCCAGAACATCTCAACCTTGTAAGCCTTTTCATTTTTAGTTTAGAAATATCTATTCCAAGCCTATACATGTCTATGAGAGATGATTAGGACTTTCAGAAGAGGGCAGGAAAATACTGATTGCCCTATACATGAAACATTTTATAAATAAGTAGTCCTGCATATGAGAGCCTATATATAATGTGTTTTTTATATAATGTGTGCTTATGTTTTCTAGAACCCTGAAGGAGGTCTGTACGTGGCTGTGACTCGGTTAGCAGGCATCACTGGAATTGTCATCACACTTTGCCTGATATTAATAATCACCTCCTCTACCAAAACCATCCGAAGATCTTACTTTGAAGTGTTTTGGTACACACACCATCTCTTTGTGATCTTCTTCATTGGTCTCGCCATTCATGGAGCTGAGTGAGTGTTTCAACTCAAAGGCCAAATACTTCCCATCCCTTCATTTCTAGGTGTGATGCTGTTAGAGGAACAGTCATCTCCTTGCCTGTATGTGGTCGACCCGACTATGGAGGGAGTGTGAGGGAACAGTGCAGATCAGCTCGATAGAAACTTTTCAACAGCACTTCACTTTCTTGTACCCAGTTAATTGCTATTCATAATGGTGCTATTTATAGCAAGCATGAGAAAATACCTCAAAGTCTGAGTTTTGTTGTATGTGTCTAAAATATGTCGAGAGCACTAGTGGAGTCCTGTGAAGTCTGTGGCAATTTCTCCTGTGGCTTATTCACTACGAACTTAGACAAACTGCCAAATTAGGTGGGTTAATGATTAATCAATTGAAAGGCTTTGCTGTTCAATGAGTTTGATCCAAGTCAATTATCATTTGTTGGTTGTCTACTGTGTACAAGGACCAATCTCAAGCCCTGTGGAGAACACTAGAAGGAAAATTATGAGTATTGCCTTCAAATATTCTACTGTAATAAAGGTAGCAGCTGACCTCTATTGAGCGCTCATTCTGTGTCAGACTCTGTGCTAATGGTTTGACATGGACAACCAAACTAAACCCACTGTTGTCCAGTTGATTCCAATTTATAATGACCTTATATGACAGACTAGAATTACTCCCATAGTGTTTCCAAGGCTATAAATCTATATGGAAGCAGAGTGCCACATCGTTCTCCCACAAAATAGCTGATGGGTTCAAACTGCTGACCTTTTGGTTAGCACTCAAGCATTTTAAACACTTAGTCTCCAAGGCTCCTACAGACAAGGCAAGTGAAGCTAAAAATGGTAAAACAAGATGTGGCGCTGTAGGATCAGCACTGGACTGCAAACCACATGGTCAGCAGCTCAAACCCACCAACTGCTCCTCAGAAACCCTACACAGGGCTGCTAGGAGTCAGAACTGACTCGATGGCACTTAACAACAACAACAACAAGTCACTCAACTGTTAAGTGACATGGATGGGATTGGAACCCAAATGGTCTGCGGAAAGTTTTTACAAATGTTTGAATAGAGACACAAAACACTGGGCGTGTGGCTGGGAGAGTTTGCCTTAGTGTTGTTGTTGTTAAGTGCCATCGAGTTGGTTCCAACCTATAACGACCCTGTTATAGGGTTCCCGAGCAGCGGCTGGTGAGCTTGAACCACCAACTTTGCAGTTCAAATGACTTTGTAGTCTGGTGCATTAACCCACAGCACCATCCTCTTTATTACCAAATTTCCTTTTTGTACTGTTTCACATTAGCTGATTCTCCCACCTGCACACAGACGCAGGCCTGGGGAAGTACCTTGGTGGGTGTGGGGCTCAAAGAAGCTAGAGGTAGAGGAAGTAGGTACTCAGAGCTCAATGGTTATGCTCAGAATCAAGAGCCAAGTTGGTCTATTGGGGGCCATGACCTGACTGAGAAAAGGGAAAGGGTGAGAGAGACAGCATTGGACAAGCACTTGAGTACTTTCTTGCTAAGCTTGCTGACTCTGACCCATTTAGAAAGACAATACTCTTTCTAAACACTGAAAAACCACTGTAGACAAAGAATCTACACTCTTAAAGCTATTGAGTACCTCTAAATGTGGAGTGGAGTGGTTCTATAGGATAAACACTGGACTGTGAGCCACTCTGCAGGAGAAAGATGAGGCTTTCTGCTCCCGTAAATATTTACAAACTTGGAAATCCTATATAGGGTCACTATAAGTTGGAATCGACTCAAGAGCAGTGGGTTTTTGTTTGAACTAACCTAAGGAGCTCTGGTAGCATAGTGGTTACGAATTGGGCTCCGTGAACCTCAGGGACAGCAGTTTGAAACTACGAGCTATTACACAGAAGAAAGATGGGGCTTTCTGCTCCCGTAAAGATTTACAGCCTTGGGAACCCTGTACAGGGTCGCTATGAGTCGGAACCGACTCCATGGCACATAACAACAACAACAACAACCACAAGGTTGACAGTTCAGCTACTCTGTGTGCAAAAGATGAGGCATTCTGCTTCTGTAACCCTCTATGGTATCTCTATGAATCAAAATCAACTCGATGTCAGTAAGTTTGTGTTTGTGTTTGTTTTTTTTAAATGGAATTTAGTCATAAATTTCAGAAAATTCTAGAAAATAGAATTTCTTCCCTTCTCTTTCTGAGTAATACTACCAGTTTACATTTGTATAGATTTACAGATAGTCATCATATTTTGGAGTAGGCAGAGGTGGTATAGTTACCCCGTTCTTCATTTGAGAAGAATCTGATACTTTATTAGTTAGGTGATTTCTCAGTTCTATGGCTGAGTGAAGTCTGAATTAGGATTAAAATTTAGATTTTTTTCTGACTCCTTTACAGTGAGAAATAAAGGAGAAAATGAAATTGATATTTTTTTCTTTTTATCATTTACTCTTCATGTGAATTTGGACATTAAGAACTTTTATGATTAGCATTTTCCCTTTCTTTTTCTTTTTAATAGCTTTCCTGTCATCCAAGTTAGCATATGTCTACACTCTACTCTGGCGTGGTGCTGTAGGATAAGCACTCAATCACAAGATCTGTTTGAATAGCAAGGTTGGCGCTTCAAACTCACCAGCCACTCCTTGGAAACCTTATTCAGGGTAGTTATGAGTCAGAACCGATTCGACAACACTTACCAACAACTACAACACACTGTACCCTCCCCTCCCATTCCTGGTAACTGTCATGGAATGTTTATTATAGGAAGAAAACCTTTGTCTTGACTTTTTAGAGTAGTGGTCTCATACAGTATCTGTCCCTTTGCCACAGACTAATTTCACTCAGCATAATGTCCTCCAGGTCCCTCCATGTTATGTGATGTTTTGCAGATTCATCATTATTCTTAAATGTTTCATAATATTTCATTGTGTGTATGTATCAAAATTTGCCCAACCATTCCTCAGCTGTGGGTATTTTTGTTTTTCTATTGTGAATAATGCTGCAATGAAAATATGGATGTGCATATAGCTATTTGTATCACGGCACTTATTTCTTGAGGGTATATACCAAGTAGAGAGATTGATGAGTCATACGGTATTTTGATTTCCAACCTTGTGAGAAAGTGCCGAATCATTTTCCACAACAGTTGTGACATTTTCCAGTCCCAACAGCAGAATAGGAGGCTCCCAGTGTTTCCACACCTTCTTTAGCATTTGTTGCTTTCTGTTTTTATTAACTTTGCTATTAATTATGGGGTAATATGATAACTCATTGTTGTTTTTATTCACATCCCTCTAATGACTAATGATCATGAGTATTTCTTCATGTGTTTGTTGGACACCTTAATGTCTTCTTTGGTGAAGTGTCTATTCATGGCATCTGTCCATTTTTAATTGGACTATTTGTCTTCTTATTGAGGCATTGGAGTGTTTTATAAATTTTAGGTAATAACCCCTTATCTGATATGTCATTGCCAAAAAAAAAAATTCCCAGTCTGTGGGTTTTCTTTTTCACTCTTTTGGTGAAATCTTTTGATGCACATGAGTATCTAATTTTTAGGAAGTCCCAATCATCTATTTTGTCTTCTGCTGTCTGTGTTTTCAGCTATATTTGATAGCATATGTATGCCATGTATCAGAGCCCCTAAGTTTTTCCCTAATTTTTCACTGATGATCATTATAGGTCTAGATTTTACATTCAGGTTTTTAATCCAGGTAGAGTTCGTTTTTGTCTATGGTGTGAGGTAAGAGTCTTGTTTCATTCTTCTGAAAATGGATTTGCAGTTTTGTCTGCACCATTTGTTGAAGAGACTATCTTGTTCCCATTTACTGTGTTTTGGTCTTTTGTCAAAGGTAAACTGAACATAGGTTTATGGATTTTCTTCTGGGTTCTCAATTATCTTCCATTGATCTGTGTGTCTTTTGTTGTACCAGTATCAGGGCAGACAGTTATCATTTGTTGCACTCTTCGTATCTGGTATTTTTTTAATCAATTAAATTACTAAAGTGAAGCTTTAATTAAGTACTATTAGTCTATATGGAATCCTGGTGTGGCAACGTAGGATAAGCACTCAGCCTCAAGGTTGGTTTGAACTGCAAAGTCGGTGGTTCAAACTCACCAGTCGCTCCTCAGAAATCCTATACAGGGTCGCTATGAGTTGGAACCAACTCGACAACACTTAACAACAACAACAGCAGCAGCATTCCCCTATAAAGGTTTGCTATGAGTTTGAACCAACTTGATGGCATTTAGCAACAACAACAACAGCATACCTTGGTGGCACATTGTTCTAAATATTGGACTGCTAACCACAAGGTCAACAGTTCAAATCTACCAGTCGCTGTATGGGAGAATAAGGAGGCTTTCTGTTTCCATAAACATTTACAACCTTGGAAACTCCGCATAGGGTTTTTATGAATTGGAATCAATTCAACACTAGTGGGTTTTGGGAAGTCCTGGTGTGGCACTGTAGGATAAGCACTGGACTGCTATCTGTAAAGGTGGCAGTTCAAACCCACCAGCCACTCCTCGGAAACTGACTTGACGACACTTCACAGTAGCAACATACCTGTATTACAGCTAAAGAAAGTAAGGCACACACACAAAAAAGGTTAAATAACTTTCTCATGGTTACCACAGTAGTAAGTAGTAGAACTCACATTTGAACTCAAGGCTGAGTGACTCTAGTTCAGAATCTTTCCATCAAATCCTTCTGCTTCAAGTTATCTGGTTTCTCTAAGCTTTCATGTTCCCATAAGCAAAGTGGGGCTAACAATACTTACTTTTGAAACTTGTTAAGAGGGTTAAATGAGATAATTTGTGTATAACACCTTGCTTTGGCCAGGCAAATACATAAATTATCTCATTTAACCCTCTTAACAAGTAAGTGATCAATTCATACTAATTCATTTATGTTCCTTGAGGTCAGAGACATGACTTACTAGACTTTGTGCCCCCTTACCCATCCCCACTATATCCAGTATTGGCTTATATTTTAGTAGTTGCTCAATTAATATACATTGAATTGAGATGGATAGACTCTGGGCCCTTCAAGAGACACACCATCAGTATTAATATCTGTGAGAACTCCATACACCCAAGTTAAGTCTGAAATCGATTTTGAACTTTTAATTTAACTTAGACAGTTTTTGAACCAAAATAGAGCACTCTGAAAAATCTTAGGGCTGCAAAGCCTCATAGGACTTTTGCTAAGTAAATCTCAGGGCCACTTGTGCGAGCTGTCTCCTGTTCAATAGTGCCTGACCAAGGGAGCCAAAATTTGGACCACACTCTTCCTTTTACTAGTTTATTAAAAGGCTCTGTATGGGCTAACAATATCCCCATTATATTTATATTATTTTTTTGGTGTGAGATTTCTTTCCTTGTAAATTAAAATGGTACTTGAAACAGAAAAAGATACTCCCTTTTGGAAAACATATACTTATAATCCCAGACTTATCTTCTATAATATTACACATAAATATTCCTTGTGCTAGTCTACATGTTGGAATAGTGTTTATTTTCTCTTGCTGACATTCAAATATTTTCTTTACCTTTCCTGAATCTATGTGGAAGGAGCAGTAGGATATCACTTTTAAGTAAATATATAGGACTCACATTGTTGTTGTTAGGTGTTGTTGAGTTGGTTCCAACTCATAGCTTTATGAGACCAGGTAGCCTCATCTTTCTCCTGCAGTTGGTGTGTTTGAACTGCTGACTTGTGGTTCACAGTCAAGTGCTTATCCTACAGTGTCATCAATGTCTCCCAATACAAACAGATTAATTTCTTCCTACTAAATGACTTCTTGGATTTATGTTTTCTCTCCAGACGAATTGTTCGTGGACAAACTGAGGACAGTTTGAAGAAACATAATCCCCAAAATTGTTTTCAAAATATCTCAGACTGGGGGAAAATTAAGGACTGCCCTGTTCCCCAATTCTCTGGGAACCCTCCTATGGTATGTATGATTCATAGTTGATATAACAGTTTTATTACTGATAATCTGCAAACTGTGTCAAAGAAACATATCTAAATGTAATAGAGTTATCCTTTACAAATGCCATGGAACTGCCAGGAGGTTACAAGTATTTACTTTTCTCTGCTCTACTTATTGACCAAAATAATTTCTTAAAAAATAAATCTGTTCATAAATGTCCTAATATAAAGCTTGGAAAACTCGATGTTTTCAAAGGTCAGTTAATTATTTTCAGAGGGATACTTAGGAGTTCCATTCTGAGCTGAACTGAATAATTCAGAAAATCACTTATAAGGACCTACGGGTCTCCTCAGGTGTCACAAAGTAAGGCTTTTTATACAGCTTTCTGAAATGGGAAGGAAATTGATGAGGTGGCACCTAGGGCTGCCAGTGAGCATCATCAGTCATAAAGGAAACTGTATAGCCAGGTTTACACCAACATCCATGGCACTGAATGGTAGAGTGGCAGTTCAGCAATGGTGGCGAAGGGACAGTGTGGTGAAATATTTCTCTTTTTCTGCAGACAGTTCTGAATTGTCTCACTTTGCGTCTATTCAACAACCGTGATTCAGAGTGAGAAGTGGGCCCTGTAACCTTCATACCTTTTTATCCTGCATTGGCAGTTAGTTACTTTATTGCTACCCATTACTATGTTGCTGCTGTTGTTCAGTGCCATGAAGTCAGTTCTGACTCGTAGCAACACTGTATATGGTTTCCGGGGAGTGGCTGGTGAGTTTGAACTGTGTGGTTCTAGTCAAGTGCTTATCCTACAGCACCACACCAGGACTCCAGTCATTTCTATATTATTGTTGTTATTAAGTGCCGTCTAGTCTGTTCCAACTCGTAGCGACCCTATATAGGGTTTCTGAAGAATAACTGGTGAGCTTGAACTGCTGACCTTGTGGTTCAAACTGATTTTTCAGTCCAGCGTATTAACCCACAGTGTCACACCAGGATTCCTACCCGTTGCTCTAGATACAGATAAATATAAAAGAACCTTTGCACAGAGCTTTTGAACAGGATTATTATTTTGGGTTTTGTGTTTGTTTTTACTTTAACACAGTACAATATAAAGGCAAAATTTCCATCCCATTTTCTTTTTTCTTTTATCCTACTCTCCTAGTACAATACTTGCCTCAGCCAGAGATGGGGAGGATTAAGCACAATCTTTATTGTTGTTAGGTGTCTTCAAGTCAATTTTCAACTCACAGTGACCCCATGTGATAGAGTAGAACTGTCCCATAGTGTTATCTAGGTTGCAGTATTTACTGGAGTAGATTGCTAAGTCTTCAGCAGAGCTGATGAGTGAGCTCAAACTGCCAACCTTTCTGTTAGCAGCTGAGCACTTAACCATTTGCACAAGCACAACTCATTTCATTCACTATGAATCAGAAGCAATTCAAGGGTACCTAACTAACAACAACAACTCCTAGTACAGACATATTCTTCCTCTAGATCCAACATGGGTATCTGAAGTCTTAAAAACCTTAAGCAGCTTTGCCAATTAGGGAGAGCCATCACTCACATCAGTAAGCTGTTCCACTACATGCAGATATCAGTAATAAAGAAAAAAAAAAAAAAAAAAAAAAGGCAGGGGGACTATATTTCCAGTCCTCATATGGGCTGGGGGGAGGAACATTTCTTCAACGACAGCTGGAGTCAGAATAGTACTACCTTCATAGGTATCTATCTCAAAGGAGCTTCTGGATTTCTGGGAATATTAGAGGCCAGGTCCAAGCCATGGTTCCACTGAAAGCAATCCCATGGTGGCGTCCAGGAGGAAACAGATGTGTGATGGGAGACTGTTTTAAAAACTAACATGAAAATGAAGTCCAGCAGCATAACATTCTTGCCCTTTGAGACAGCTATTCTTCAACATTGGCTAGAGATGCAAAACATATAAGTGCTGTCAACTTTCTACAATAAATCTCTGAAAAAAGCAATCAATAGAAAGCGATATGCAAGACTGAGTAGCATGCCATCATTTGGTCCTCTTTGGAATTAATACGGAGAAGTAACCTTGAAATCATCTTTTTAGGTGATACTCATATTGTCTTCTATTTTTTTTTGCTTCAAGTATTAAACTAGGAATTTAAAAGAAGAATTTGTTTGTCCTGTATGTTTTATATAGTCAGTGCTACAGGTTATTTCCAGCATTTTGAAACACTGCATATTCTGACAAAAGGGAATGTTGAGAAATCTGAACATCTTTTGGTTTGTTCCCATTCAGCAAGTGCACTGCATGACTTCTAGAATTTACCAGGATATTGTAGAAACAGATAAAGTCTTACACAAAATTTATACTATTTCAAGAGTTCAAACTCTGACCATGGGTGAAAGAAAGCGATTGCAATGTTGTATTTAAAAACATGTTGTTGCTGAAATGCTATCTTTTAGAGAAATGTTCATTCTGAAACCATCCTTGCTCTGTTGTAGGGTTATAGCAACTGCAGTTGCGACACTGAGAGGAAATCCCATTCTTGTGGACAGTTCCTCTTGGGAAAGTTTTGTACTGTAGATATAGTTCCCCAATGTGGTCAGCGAGAATATTTTTATTGGCTCAAAACATTTTTTTAATTTCAGATTATTTCTCATGTGCTCTTTTGTAGAAGACGTTTGCAAATCTCATATCAAATACTTAAACAAATCTACAAAGATTAACTTGATTTTTAAAATATCCCTATGACTCTTTTCTTTACACCACACCTTACCACGTTCTCATTTTAATGTTTGCTCTGATTACAGACTTGGAAGTGGATAGTGGGTCCCATGTTCCTCTATCTCTGTGAGAGGTTGGTCCGGTTTTGGAGATCTCAACAGAAGGTTGTCATCACCAAGGTTGGTTCAGCAATTACCAGTATTCAGTATCTCACTGCATCACGAATGTTCTATATCATTTATCATGGGTCTCTTGCACCCAGTTTCATTTGATTAAACATATGGCAGAGAGCAGATCTTTAATTTATTTCAGTGGACTTAGCTTGAGAATCAAATGGTTATTTAGTTATGGTTTTTTAACCAGGGAAATTTGAAGTTACTATTTTCTGTTGTAAAATGAAGCCAAGTATTTTGTGTACATAAATGTGTGTGTATGTGTGTGTATACAGGGTAGAAACATAGAGTATGATTACTTAAGAGTGGGTGGGTAGGCAAAAGAAAGAGTTCAAAAGAACATAGATTAAACCTTAAAATATTTATATTTGCAGAAATCAAAGGACCAAAGGCAGATCTTACTGACATTAAGATAGTTTCCTATGTAATTTTTTCTTTACCTTTTCTGTGCCAGATAGACTATTAGAGTTCAAGTGCTGAAAGTATAATGTACGTTAATAACTGAGATGTAGAACTGGATCTCTTAACTCAACTCTCGAGTGTTTATCTCCCCACTCTGCTATGAGGCCTCTCATCACAAAACAAATGAATATCCAACGAAATAAATGTAAATGGCAGCTCCTTGTTATAGTTTCAGGGAACACCGAAATAGACTTATCTTTGTCCACTACAATTTAACTCATTCAACTCAATTTAAAAATTATTTACCAAAAGACTATGGGTTATTTTTGTAAAAGGTACAAATTCTTCTTGTCCTCCATTGTAACTTTTCTCTCTTGGCATCTAGGAGAATCACAGTAAAATTTGCCCAACTGAAATAGGAAGTCTTGAGATATTGGAAGCCACAACTGTTCTTCTTTTATGATATTTATATTGTGTTATAAGAGAAATTCCATAGATCAGCAATATGAGTAGCCACAAAATTCCCCTTATTAGTCTAGAGAAGACTAAACCAATATTTCCGTTAAACAAGTTTAAGATAATTTTGTTTTCCTATGAAGGAAATTAATACTCATTTTCTTCTCATATAAAGAAATAGAAATAAGGAGTTATCTGAAAGTTTTCTAGCTGAGAATATTGTCCACTAGTACTTTTGATTACATTAAATCCCATCTGTGCCTGTGGTAGCAAAATTACAATATGGTAAAAATTGTTCCCACTACACAAAACTGTAGTCAATATATTTTACCCTAATGTTCATAAGTTTGGTTTTTTGGTTTTCAAAATGAACCTTTGCAACTATTTTGTTCAGAGCAAAAGAGAAATCAGTTACAGCTTTTTTCACATAATGTGGATTCAAATCATGAGCTCTGGAAATATTTGGCAATTTTTATTAAAAGGATTTTCCCACTCTTTTACCACCTTCCCCAAAGAAAAGCTCAGTAATATCATTAAGCATTAGAAGCTTCTCTTGTCTTTTTTTCTATTCTTCTATGTCTCTAGGGATGTCTTTAGTTATACATATAAAGCCCCTTCTAAGAGTACTAGAGGATAGAGTACAGTGGCTCTCTAGGCTAAACCCTGACCTGAAAACTACATAGTTAGCCATTGGAGCCCACCAGCTACTCCTGGCAAGAAAGATAAGGCTTTCTGTTCCTGTAAAGATTTACAGCCTCTGAAACCCTATACTGGATTGCCATGAGTTGGAACCAACTCGATAGCATTTAAACAACAACAGGGGTATTGGGAATTATCAGAGAAACAGTATATTACTTTCTATATTACAGTGAGAGCTCTTTATTATAAGCTATTTTAAAAATTATGTATTTATTCACCAATTGATGGCCCGTTTGATGTTTTCCACTTTTTACTGTTATGAATATAGCTGTAATGACTGATTATATATGTTGTGGTAAATGAAGATGACAATGGGTGGGAGGGACCTGACTTGGCTAGAGATGGATAGTCTCCCCAGGTAGAAAGGAATGTAGAATCAAAGCAAGGAATCAGGCAGGTTCAAGATTCAGGACAAAGACAAACATGGTTAGGGTTAGTTTGAGGGATGTTGCTATACAATTAGCCAACTAGTATTCTTCTGTCCAGCAGCTAAATCTCTCACACATGCCCTAAGACATGGAGAGAACGAAAGGCTGAACAGGAAATGATCTCTTCTTTCTGTTTCTAGCACCTTCCTACTTCCTTTGATTTCTCAGAAAAGAAAAGAAAATTACAATATTTTTGTGCTTTAGGCTAGGTTCTTGGGAAACAGTTTCTGAGACAAAGAACTGAATGCCGGAAGTTTATTGGGGATGGATCTATGGAGGATATCAAAGGAAAGAAAAAGAAACAAAATATCAGCTTCCTAATGCTTACTACTATTACTGGGCTTTTTCTTGGCGGAGACAGTAAAACAGTGGAAATTCTTTTAAATAAAAATTGCCAAACATTTCCAGAACTCGTGATTGGAGAGGAGCTACTGACACTCAATGTGGTTGCAACTACAGAATTAGTTGATCCTGTGAGGAGAGCTGGTGTTAGTAGAACACTTCAGAGTTGTCCCAAGTTGAGGAGAGGGATCCAAACCTTTATATCACTGAACCAGCTATCCATTGGCCATTAGCTGCAGTAGAAGGTGGTTCCCAGCAAGAGTCACATCTCCTGGAGGAACTGCTGCATTGGCCCTGATGATGGGAACTGGACATGGCATTTTAACCATATGGATACAGAAAAGGCAAATATTTGAGAGTTGGATGGTTTTCAAGGACATGTTTTGTTCCACAGGTGGTCACTCACCCTTTCAAAACCATCGAGCTGCAGATGAAGAAGAAGGGATTCAAGATGGAGGTGGGGCAATACATTTTTGTCAAGTGTCCCAAGGTATCCAGGCTGGAGTGGCATCCCTTTACACTGACATCTGCTCCTGAGGAAGACTTCTTTAGCATACATATCCGCATCGTTGGGGACTGGACAGAGGGGCTGTTCAAGGCTTGTGGGTGTGATAAGCAGGAATTCCAAGATGCCTGGAAACTACCTAAGTGAGTACAAAATGCATATTTCATAGGTATATGAGTTTAAGAAGAATGATACTAACTAACTTCTTTTCCTCCATCTCTCACTGCACTAGTCCCGAGATTTTGATAAAATATACAAGCTCTATGAAAATAAGGGCTGTCTATCTGTGTTCCCCATTACATGTGCGGGGTATGCGTTTTCATATTTTTTATACTTCTTATGTGAAATATAAAACATACAAATGTATGAGTACAATATCAGTAATGAATACTCTCTTTTAAGAATGTAAGCATCAAAGGCAAGGTGCATGAAGTGTGCCTAACAAAATAATAGTGAATCTGAGATATTTTTTAAGTTCAATTGGCATAAGTTCTTTGAGGGTAAGCACGCCATACATACCTAACATAGTGTCAATGAGTAGATGCTGAAAAAAGCTTTGTTGAGTGAATCAATGAAAGAACAAATGAAAAATGAGGATGTTAAATCTACAAGATATTATGATGTAGGAAACACTTGTTTCACTGTGCAATGTAAGCAGACTTCTCAAGTGTGAAGTGTGTGTATGTGTATGCCTGTAAATGGGCATGTGTAAATGACAGAAAAGGTGAATATGCTGAGTTACCAAATGTTTTCAATTACCTAAAAAATTATCTTCATACTACCACCCCTGAGTTCACACAAAGTTGATCACTTGACAGTTATTTCATAGAAGGCACCCTCTAGACACATTGTCTTGGTTTGAATTGATATATTTCCTATCCCCCCATGATAATGATTTGTGCTCCACCTACTCTGAACAAAGAGTCCTGGTTGCACACTGGGTTAAACACTAGATTGCTAACCACAAGGTTAGTGATTCACATCTACCAGAGAGGAAGATAAGGTTGTTTGCTCCAAAAAAGATTTACAATCTCAGAAACCCTAAAGAGCAGTTCTACTCTGTCCTAGAGGATTGCTATTGAGTCTCAATGGATCCAACAGCAGTGGGTTTGGTTTCCTTTGAACAACAAGATCTTCCTGTAACTATCTCTTCCACTTCCCTCCAGGATAGCGGTCGATGGACCTTTTGGCACAGCCAGTGAAGATGTGTTCAGCTACGAGGTGGTGATGTTAGTGGGAGCAGGGATTGGGGTCACACCCTTCGCATCTGTTCTCAAGTCAGTCTGGTACAAATATTGTGATAACGCCACCAATCTGAAGCTCAAAAAGGTGGGTTCCTTCTTTTCATGAAGGGCCTGGAGAATCATTATAGGTCTGAAATAGCTTTCAGGCTTGAGACAGGCCAAGACCCTGGAAACTAAAGAAAAGTTCTGAGTGGTTACATAGAGTCAGCATACTTCTAAAAACACAATCTGCTATGTTAAATGTGCTTCTGTAGAAGCAGGCCTACTTATGAAAGTAAAGTATTTGTATAGTGTCATTGTAACTTTGTTAGAAAGTGGCAAAAGAGACAATGTTCTCTTCCAGTACTTCCCACATGTTTACATATATTTAGAAAATTGTAATTATTGAATATATATAATTTCATAATTTTCTTTTTTCATCTATTATAAGTATTTTTCTATGTCGTGACAGGCTTAATAATGATCATTTTAATTATTGCATCATTTTCCCTTGAGGAGCTATAGAATAATTTTTATCATTGTTATGTGAAATATTGAGCTTTTCTGCAATTTCAACCCCTCAGTATCCTTTGTGGGATGAAGGGCAACAGGAAACATGTCCTTTCATGAATCTGGTACTTTCTGAATGCTAAATTATGTTCCTTGGGATAAATTAAGTTCCCAGGGAATTATTTTTGTCATATGTAAATTTGATTTCATTGCCTGGTAAAGGACATCTTTAATAAGCCTTGAGTTATTCTAATAACTGTAAAGATATGCTCTAATTGAGACATGGAGCCTGTCTTGAGTTTGCGTTCTCCCCCTTTAACTCTTTTCTGTATGGAAGACAGGAGGGTAAAACTAATTGTTTTCCTAGGAACTCTTGTGAATGTTTGGCTCTAGCAAGCAGGGAGGAGTCCTGCTGTGTAGCTGTATTGATCACAAGTCAATTTGAACCAAAAGGTCAGCGGTAGTTGGCACTTAACAACAGCAAGCAGGCAAGGAAAGGGTCCTGTGACAGTCACTGCTAACCTAGATTCCATTGCCTTTCTGAGAGGAGATACAAAGAAAGTCAAGGATTCAGAGAGAGTAAGAGCTCTGGAGTTCTGGTAGCACAGTGGTTTTGAATTGGGCTGCTAATCTCATGGTCAGCAGTTCAAAACTACCAGCTGTTCTATGCAGGAGAAAGATGAGGCTTTAAAAAAAATATATATTTTTAAAAGATTTACAGCCTCGGAAACCCTGGACAGGGTTGCTATGAGTTGGAACTAACTCCACGGCACATAACACAACAAGAGCAGGCCCAGAAGCTAAATCTGTGAGACCAGTGATATATTTTTTTGTTTTGGTTTTTTTGTTTGTTTTGTGTTGTTTTTAAATGATTCATGTGAGCTAGCTAGCACTTCTAAGCATTCTAAGTGTCAGGAATGGAGTTCTGGTGGTACAGTGGTTAAACGCTTGGCTGCTAACTGAAAGGTCAGTGGTTCAAATCCACCTGCAGCACCGCAGGAGAAAAATGAGGCAGTAAATCTACTTCTGTAAAGATTCACAGCCTTGAACACCTATTAGGTAGTTGTACTCTGTCCTGCAGAATGGCTAGGAGTCAGAATCTATTTTGGTTTTGTTTTAGGCAGCAGGATCAAGTTGTAAGAACCCTAACCATGATAGTGCTGATAAACTTTTCCAAATTCATACTGCTTCAGGACCCTTCTTTCCCTCTTTCAGATCTACTTCTACTGGCTGTGTCGGGACACACATGCCTTTGAGTGGTTTGCAGACCTGCTGCAGCTACTGGAGACTCAGATGCAGGAAAGGAACAATGCAGGCTTCCTCAGCTACAACATCTACCTTACTGGCTGGGATGAATCTCAGGTGAGGACAAGAGCCCATGTGTCAACTCCTTCTTGTTGGGCTCAGAGCTTATCGACATCTCCTTGGTTATTGATGTGTTTTGTGTACCGTGGTTTGTTTTTGTTTTCCCCCAAGGACAGTTGATTGATTTGGATAATCAAGCACTCACTCATTATCCACACTGTTTAGACTGTTGAGATTAGATTCAAAATAGGCATTTGTAGCATATACAAAACTAAAAAGTCTATTTTTGCCTTGGAATTAATTCCAACTCATGGCAACCCCATGTGTGCTAAGTAGACCTCCACAGTTTTCAAGGCTGTGATCTTTTGAAAGCGTATCACTAGGCTTAGTCTTCCAAGGAACCTGTAAATGGATTTAGACTGGAAATCTTACAGCTATAGTCCTGTGCTTAGCCATTTGTGCCACTCAGGAATCTGGGGATAAAAGCCAGAACTTTGACCTTCTTAGAGCAATGTGCTCACCATGGATCTACAATCAGTTGGGCAAGATGAATTGTAAGAAGAAAATGTTAGTACTTTCTCTTCTCTCTCACTCTCTGTCTCTCTCTATATATATACGTGTGTTTATGATGTATGTAATCCTTTAATTTGTGATTTTATGTATGCTTTATAAATGTACAAAACATTTTATAAATAGTAACTAATAATAGTTATTAAGCATGTACTATGTTTCAGGTACTGTTCTTAGTATTTGCATAGATTATCTAATGTACTTCCCACAACAATCCTATGAAGTAAATACCGTTGTTATCCACATTTTGAAGCTGAAACCAAAGTCCAGACAAGTTAGGTTACAAAAAGTAGTAGAGTCGGAATAAGCCAGAGCCTGTACTATTGCTATTAGTAATTATCATTTGTAAATAGATAAATCTAATAAAGTGTTATGTCTTAGTTATGGTTCTGCGGGTTAATGAGCTGGACTACAAGGTCAGTTTGAACTGCAAGGTTCAAGCTCACCAGCTATGAGTTGGAACCAACTTGACGGCATTGAAAAACAACAACAAAAACAACAGACATGGAGTCCTGGTACAGCGCTGTAGGATAAAACTCTGGACCATAAAGTTGGCAGTTCAAACCCATTACCAGCCCCCTAGAAACCGTATACAGGGTCACTATGAATCTGCTATAAGTTGGAACTGACTAGACAGCACTTAACAATAACAACAACAATAGCAGAAGTACCACAAGTGTATGATTTAATAAACAGAATTTTACGTTCTCACAGTTTAGGAGGCTAGAATTCTAAATTTAGGACCTTGGTTTAAGGGGAAGACTTTTGCTCTCGGTCAGCACTGGAGGAAGGTCCTTGTCTCTTCTGAGCTTCTGCCACCTGAGAACTCCTACTCACACTTCAAAGCTCAAACTCAAAATGCTCCTGCCCTGGAACTTTCCTGTAGCCTCCTACCCCACTTCCTTTCTGTATTCTCATTGGATTATCTGTGTCTGTTACATGGCACTCATTACACCCTAAATAGTCATAGATGTATTAATGCTTACACTTCCTGTCTGCCTCTTCCAGACTGTAAACCACTTGAAGGAGACCCACTTTGTTCACTTCTTAAAAACAACTTTATTGAGTTATTATTTGCATATAATTCAATTAATTATTTACAGTGTACAAGTCAATGGATTTTAAGGTATTCACAGTTATGCTGTGGCACTGGTGTGGGAGTCCTGGTGTGGCACTGTGGATTAATGCACCAGACTACAAAGCTGTTTGAACTGCAAGGTCGGCAGTTCAAGCTCACCAGCTTCTCCTCGGAAACCCTACACAGGGTCGCTATGGGTTGGAACCCACTTGATGGCACTGAACAACAACAAACAGTCATGCATCTGTCATCACAGTGTTAGAACATTTTGATCACCCCCAAAAGAATCAACCCCCTTACTCATTAGCAGTAACTCCACATTTCCCCATACCAGCTAGCTTTAGAAAAACATTTATTTACTTTCTATACTATGTAGTCCTTTGAGACTGGCTTCTTTCACTTGTTGAATGTGTTCAATGTTTATTCATGTTGTAGTATGTGTTAGTACTTCATTCCTTTTTTATGCCTGAATACTATCCTTTTATGTGGATATACCACATTTTATTTATCCTTTCATCCGTTAATAGAAATTTGGGTTGTTTCTACCTTTTGGCTATTATAATGCTGCTATGAACATTTTGTTTGAACACCTGTTTCCAATTTTGGGTCCATCTAGCAAGATGTGGAATTGCTGGACTATACATTGACTTTATGTTTAGGGTTGTTGTTGTTGTTAAGTGCCTTTGAGTCGGTTCCGACCCATAGCGACCCTGTACAGGGTTTCCGAGGGTGTAAATCCTTACGGGAGTAGAAAGCCTCATCTTTCTCCCGCGGAGCGGCTGGTAGTTTCGAACCACTGACCTTAAGGTTCGCAGCCCGATTCGTAACCACTACGCTACCAGAGTATGATCCCACAATCTAAGAAACTGCCAGACCATTTTGTTTGTTCATCTTTGTTTATCTTCCAGCCCTCATGTTGTTCCCATTTTGTGTTGTTGTTGTTGTTGTTAGAGTGTATAATAAGAACTTGGTTTGTGAGACATATAAATAACATCTGTGCATGTTTTTATATCATGTTTCATTTTTGTGAATTCTTGTCCTTCTCTGCAGGCCAACCACTTTGCCGTGCACCATGACGAGGAGAAAGATGTGATCACTGGCCTGAAACAAAAGACTTTGTATGGCCGTCCCAACTGGGATAATGAGTTCAAGACAATTGCGAATCAGCACCCAAAGTAAGAAGCCCCCAAACCAGAGTGGTCTTGAGGCTCATGGTCTCTCAAACATGACTAGATTTGTGGATTCTAGAAACTAAAATAGCCAGATTGCTATGTAGCAGTTGAATTTATTCCCAACAGAAGTTTGCAGGTATCTTTAATAAGGAGTCTTTAAATCACATAATAATTACCTGTTGTTGTTAAGTGCCTTCAAGTTAGTTCCAACCCATAGCCACCCTGTATAGGATTTCCAAGAAGCTGCTGGTGAGTTTGAACTGCCAACTTGTGGTCCATAGTCCAATGCTGATCCTACAGTGCCACACCAGAATTGCCTAGGGAGTTATTAACAACCAAAGATTCCCAGGCCCCTACCTCAGACTTACTGAACTCTGTTCCTCCAAAATATGACCATAATTCAAGACAATTACTATTATTAAAGAAATGCTATCCTTAATTCACGCTATAGATTAAGGGTCTAAAATAAATTGACCCAAATCCTAGGATGTTTTCAGCCCTCATTGAAGATTTACTCAGCATGGAAATTTCAGTGTATCCCATCTTTCTAGAAAATATCATAAACTCAAGAAATCACCATAAGTATATCCTTTTAGACTAGCACTTCCTAAACATTAATGAGCATGCCAATCACCTGGAGATCTTGTTAAAATGTGAATTCTGATTCTGTAGGAATGTGGTGGGTCCCGGGAGTCTGCATTTATAGCAAGCTCATGCTGCTGGTCTGGAAGCACACATCAAGAAGCAAGACTTTAGACTCTAAGATTTAGAGAGAGTCAGCCACATCAAGTTGCTGGCATCATTGAGGTATATACAGTAGACTTGTTACTGATTTTAAGTATCCAGAGAAGCTCAGGGGCCACAGAATCCTGAAGAAAATAGCACACAGTTTTATGAATCCATTTTCTCTGTAGTAGAAATATCCATAAGCTATGCTTGGGTGTTACTGTCCAGGGCAGCTGACTGCCCTTTGAATCATCTAGCTGCCCCCACAAACATGACTGATCCATCCTCCCACAGGGTAAACTTGACAGTTGTTGGAGGAACAAAAGAGCAGAGATGACTCTGATCTGGCTCCTGGTATCATATGAAATTTACCTCACTTAATGTCTACATCACCCCAAAACCTGAAGTTATCTTTTGTTTTCTTTCTTTCTTTGTCAAAAGTACCAGAATAGGAGTGTTCCTCTGTGGACCTGAAGCCTTGGCTGAAACCCTCAGTAAACAGAGCATCTCCAACTCTGAGTCTGGCCCTCGAGGAGTGCATTTCATTTTCAACAAGGAAAACTTCTAACTCGTCTCTTCCATGAGGAAATAAATGTGGTTGTTATGCTGCCAAATGCCCAGATAAATAATGCTAGTTGATATAGATAATGCCTTCACACTTGAAAGAAAGGAGCAAAATGAAACCATAATGCAATTTTTTTTTCCCTCAAAGGCATTTCAGAGTTTGACAATGATGACTGTGTTATGGTTTCCAGATCACTTTTGCAAACATTGTTTCATTCTTTTTCTCATAGCAATGTCAGGAAGAAGTGGGCAGGTCTTCCTGGACTCACTCTTAGGATAAAGACACAGAGGCTCAAATTGTTTAAGTAACTAGCCTAAGATAATGAAGCTGAGACCACCTGATCCCAGGTTTGGTCATCTTTCTGTAATACTGCCTCAAAATTGATTTGTATATTCTCAAATCACAGAGAGAAGCTATTCAGTTTCCATTTTGTTTTCTTTTGTGTCATTTTTGTTATCATTTTCACAATGAAGAGAATTTTCCAGATATGTATGCCAAGAAGGATTCAGCAAATAATGGGGACAGGATTGGCATCTAAGCACACTTCTGTTTACCAATACAGCAGCCTAAATGGGTCAGAGATGCTTCCTCAAAAAAGAATATAAGACTGAATTGAAATAAAAGTAATCCATAGAATTTATTTTACCATAGTGCTTGACTGTTATGAGGACTCAATGAAAGTTTGTTGAATGAATGAAAAGACATTTAGAAGCATACAACATCAAGGTAAAATTAACATTAGGTCATAAACAGAATTATCTAAGATCTGATTTTACTGAGGGTAAAGAACAGGCTAAAAGCCTTAACCGATAGGATATTTTGGAGGCTTCCTTATGCCCTTCCTTGAAGTATGGGGAAAAGGGGGAAGGAGACAGGGAACTGATATCCTGCCATAACTCTGGCTGACTTCTCTAGTCCCACTACCAGTGCTTTGAAATAAGTGATTTACTGCCTGCAAAGGCCTCCTCCAGTCAGCTCTTGTGAATCTCAAATTAAGAATTCTAACAGATGTGCATATGATGTTTTCATCTGCATTAAATAACACCCACCTATTGAACACCCTATTGAAATATTCATGACCAAAAGACCGTAGGTATCTGGCTAAAGCTTCATTGTTATTAATACCATGACCATGATTATACTGAAATTGACATTTAAAAAACTACAATCCACAGCTTACTGTGCAGGTATTGAATTTACACCTGAAAGGATGTTGTGAACGGCCATGATTTTAAGAGGCAGTCTCTAATTCACCATTACTATGGTCAAAAGTAGTTTTTGTTGTTGTTGTTGTTTTTCCCTTATAAACATTCCATTTCTGGGAACTAGAAACAGCTTCATTTGCCTCACTCTCTGAGGCCACTGATATTTAAAACTATTCGACTTTAGTAGTGAGGAAGACAAAAAAGAGAACAAAATAAGGGCAAAAGTCACAGACTGAAAGAGAGGGAAAGAGAAAAGAATAGAAGGAGGAAAAAACCCCAAAACTCCAAAAGGGAAAGTAAGAAGAAGGGAGTCTCATGTTGGTCACTCCTACCCCAGATTTTTTAAAGCTTTGTATGCATTGAAGATAATTAAAGGATGAATATATATATTCATTTTATTTTGCTTACATATGGGATTGAATTTTTTAAATTGTATTCAACAATGTTGATGCTGAGAGGACATATTCAGGGAACTGGGATGAACTGGTAAGAACTCAGCTGTGCCTTGTGGTACTACAATGC
The DNA here is from genome assembly GCF_000296735.1 of Chrysochloris asiatica. Taxonomy (NCBI): domain Eukaryota; kingdom Metazoa; phylum Chordata; class Mammalia; order Afrosoricida; family Chrysochloridae; genus Chrysochloris; species Chrysochloris asiatica. Next base: position 16,837,581 of record NW_006408580.1, on the reverse strand, counting down.
CGTTGGCCTCCCAGAATCCCCCAGGGCACTATGGGTCTCCAGCTGTAAGAATATCTCCTCTCTCAAATATCTCTACAAGAGAAACCTAGGTCCATTCCAATCTCTTTGCACCATGTGACAGTTCTTTCATGATTTCAATTCTTAACACCAAAGTGTAAGCAAGAAAAGGAACCTCAGTTATGAGGAGCCTGAGAATCTTGGCCCTTTCTAACTTATGTGACATAAATCCAACCAGCTCTGAAAATGTCTGTCCGTTTACCAAACACAGTTACCAAAGTAGAGATCTGTCTGGTGTTTCCCTGGTTGTGAGAAGAAAAATGAGTGTAAAAGTGCTTGTCATAGAACTTCTTTCTTCATTCTTCTCCCCAGCCTTCAGTTGCCAGCCTCCAGCCCCGCTTTTGCATTTTAGCATTTAGTAACAGGTACTGAGAGAACAATGAAGCATTATTTTTCATCTCAAAGCTATAAAGGCTTTTCTTAGTTCTCCTGCTTTTGCAATACTGTGCTTACGAAATTTGATGTTGTGTGTGAATAATTGGTGGTGGGGTCCTGGGAGATAATTCCCAGGAAGAATGATTAAAGCTCTGTACAACTATTAAAGTTAAGGAGCCCTCTCTGTGTCAGTAATTAATCTTGTTTTAATGGGTTAACTGCACAAGCCCCAAGTGGGGCTGAGATTCTCTGCATTTCTGTACCCTGACAGGCCCAACACTACACAGTGCGTGAATTATGAAGGAGAAATGGAATACCAAGTGCTGTGCTAAGGTCCTAAGAAGTTCATAGCGCTGATATAAAGGACAAGGAAAGGTCACTTCACTGTCTTGGACAACATTTCAAAGAAAAGAATCCCAAGTATAAGACCATTCCTACTGATTTTTAGGTTCTAATTGTGCAATTTTGTTGTTACATGCTTTCAAGTAGGTTCCAGCTCATAGCTATACCATGTACAAAAGAAAGACACTCTGCCCTGTCCTGGGCACCTACACAAAACCTTGTTTGAGCCCATGTTGCAGTCACTGTGCCAATCCATCTCACCAAGGATCTTCCTGTTTCTCCCTGAAAATCTACTTTACCAAGCACGGTGTCCTTCTCTAGGAACTGCCCCCTACTCACATGTCCAAAGTGAGACAAAGTCTCACCATTCTCACTTATAAGAAGTATTCAGGTTGGACTTTATCCAAGACAGGTTTGTTTGTTCACCCATGTTACATTCAATATTCTTTGTCAATGATATTATTCAAAGACATTGATTCTTCTTTGGCCTTTCTTATTCATTATCTGAAGTCTGGTGTAGTGATTTAGGATAAAGCACTGCACCACAAGGTCAGTTTGAACCACAAGGTTGGCGGTTCAAACTGTTCAGTTACCCAGAAACCCTATGCGAGGCCGCTTTGAGTTGGAGCTGACTTGAAGGCACTTATCAACAATAATTTATTATCTAGCTTTCACATGCATATAAAACAATAGAAAATATCATGGTTTGGCTCACTTTAGTCTACATTTGACATCTTTGTTTTTTAACACTTTAAAGATGTCTTTTTTCACAATAAAAAGAAGTGTTTTGCAACAGAGTTGTCCAATGCCATACGTTGTTTGATTTGACTGCTGCTTCCATGGCTGTTAATTATGGATCCAAGTAAAATGAAGTTGTTGATAACTTCAATCTTTTCTCCATTTATCGTGATGCTGCTCATTGGTACAGTTGTGAGTTTTATTTTCTTTATGTGAGGTGTGTTGTTGTTAAGTGCCATCGAGGTTTCCAAGGAGTAACTGTTTGAACCACCTACCATATGGTAAGCAGTACAGTACTTATCCAACAGTGCCGCACCAAGACTGTGTAATCCATACTAAAGACAATAGTCTTTGATCTTAATCAGTAAATACATCAAGTCCTCTTCACTTTTAGCAAGCAAGGATGTGTCATCTGCAAATTGAAGGTCGTTAATGAGTCTTCTTCCAATCCTGATGCTACATTATTCCTCATATAATCTGACTTCTGGGATTATTTGCTCAACATACAGATTAAGAGGATACAACCTTGACACTGCAACTTTTCTTCATTGCTTTCAGCTTGAGAAGTGATTTCCTAACTCCATATCTTTGCACATTTCATTGTAATAATACTTTGTCTTCTCAAGCCTCCTTTAGAAATCTTCCCTCTTTTGTTTAAGCTTTTATTGTGAATTGAGTGAAAGTTTACAGAGCAGATCATTAGTTTTACATTCAACAAATCATATTTTGTTTCATTATAATACCCTCAGTGTGCCATAAGTTAACAATATTTACCTCTATTCCTTTTTTTTTTTTTTTTTCCAAAACCAAATGTCAGTTTGTCTTACTGTGGTGGCATGGTGGACAGGTTTCAGATGAGCTTCCAGACAAAGACAGACTAGGAAAAAAAAAAGTGATGCCCTATTTCTGAATATTTAGTCACTGAAAATCTTATGACTAGCAGAGAAACACTGTCAGATATAGTGCCGGAAAATGAGCCCCTCAAGCCAGAAAAGGCATTCAAACTGCGACTGGGGAAGAGCCGCCTCCTCAAAGAAGAGTTGACTGTGATAACGCAAATGGAGTAAAGCTTGTGGGAGAAAAGCCAGTGGGACCTTCGTTTGCTGGTGGGGCACAACTCAAAATGAAGAGAAACAGCTATAAACATCCATTGAAAATCCGAACATGGAATGTGTGAAGTATGAATCTGGGAAAATTGGAAGTTGTCAAAAATTAAATGGAATGCATAAATATCAATATCTTAGGCATTAGTGAACTGAAATGGACTGGTATTGGCCATTTTGAATCTGACATCCACATGGTTTACTATGCCAGGAATGACAAATTGAAGAGGAATGGTGTTGCATTCATTGTCAAAAAGAATATATC
>NW_006408580.1:16825610-16832991 GCF_000296735.1 Chrysochloris asiatica | reverse complement strand
GACTTAAAACAATTACTGATGAAGATCAAAGAGCACAGCCTTCAGTATGGATTACATCTCAATGTCAAGAAAACAAAAATCCTCACCACTGGACCAAAAAGAACATTCTCATCAACGGAGAAAAGGTTGAAGTTGTCAAGGACTTCATTTTTCTTGGATCGACTATCAACACTCACGGAAGCAGCAGTCAAGAAATCAAACGGCATATTGCAGTAGGCAAATCTGCTGCACAAGACCTTTTTAAAGTGTTGAAGAGCAAAGATGTCAGTTTGAGGATTAAGGTTCGCCCTACCCAAGCCATGGTATTGTCAATCACATTTTATGCATGTGAAAGCTGGACAGTGAATAAAGAAGACCATAGAAGAATTGATGTTTTTGAGTTATGGTGTTGGAGGAGAATATTGAAAGTGCCATAGGCTTCCAAAAGAACCACTAGATCCATTTTGGAAGAAGTGCAGTCAGAGTGCCCCTTGAAGGCCAAGATGGCCAAACTTCGTGTCTCATACTTTGGACATATTGTCAGGAGGGACTATTCACTGGAGAAGGATATCCTGTTTGGTAAGGTGGAGGGTCAGATATAAAGAGGAAGACCCCCAACGAGATGGATTGGCCAAGTGGCAGCATTGATGGACTCAAGCGTGGCAACAGTAGTGAGGGTGGCCCAGGATTTGGCAGTGTTTTGTTCTGCTGTGCATAAGGTCACTATGGGTCGGTACCAACTCGATGGCACCTAACAACAACAACAACAACAATATTAATGAGTGACTCTTCTGGGAATGACTAAGGAGAACACATTTCCTTTCTATGAAACAAACACTATATCTTCAGAATTATAACGACATGTGTGGAGTTATACTTTCTTTGAAAGCCCCTGAGCTGGTGAAGTCCAAAGGTGTTGCAACCTAGACAATACAAGTTCTTTATTTTAAACAACTCTAACCCTGGGCTTCTGGCGTGGCACTATGGGTTAATACACTGGACTGCAAGGTTGTTTTGAACTACAAAGTTGGTGACTCAAGCTCATCAGCCACTTAGGAACCCCTATACGGGGTCACTATGAGTTAGAACTGACTCAACAGCATTAAATGACAACAATCTTTGTTGTCGTGTTGTAGGATAAGCACAAGGTCTGTTTGAAGCGCAAGATCGGTGGTTCAAATCTATCAATCGCTCCTCAGAAACCCAATACAAGGTTGCTCTGAGTCAGAACCAACCCGACAGCACTTAACAACAACCCTTATAATTAATATATAGTTCCACGTAGAAATAGCCTGTCAAGTTCACTATCTGAAATAGAAGGAAAAACTAGGAATGAGGGTGGAAGTAAGTATCTGATTGGACAGAGTAAAACTAAAATCCAAATATACTATGTAGATGTGTAGCAAAGCCAGTGAGAAATTCACTCAGGGCTTGTTTATACTTGTCATAGCAACAGTAGTGATCTTGGTGCCATCCCCAGAGCCGATGAGAAACGGCAAATACAAAGACGAGATAAGGCTGTTAGAGGTAGGCACACACATACACATAACATCCATAAATAGAAACATATCAAATAACAACTCAGAACCTAAAGAAGGGGAAAAGAAATAAACACTATAAGACATGCTCACAATTTTAGAAGCATACCACTCTGGAGCTACTTGGTGTTGTTGCTGTTGAGTGTCACTGAGTCAGTTCCGACTCATAGCAACCCTGTATAGGTTTTCTGAGGGACTACTTAGTATAACAGCAGTCCTAATATAGCACTGAGGGTTAATGTGCTGGACTACAAAGTCAATTTGAACTGGAAGGATTGGTGGTTCAAGCTCACCAGCTGCTCCTCAGAAACCTATACAGGGTCACTATGGGTCAGAACTGACTCAAGGACATTTACCAATAACAATAATCAACAACTTAGTATAAGGGAAATGAGGAGAACCTGATGGCACCATTGAGCTGCATTTCCCTACCCATCCATCCAAATATATACACTTATTCAATAAATGTATTCTGAGATGTTTCTCTTGTTAGTATACTGGCCTAAATCTGAATAATATTAATTAGAGCTCATAATTTTGTACAATATCATGTGTAATTGCATTGATGTTTTCTAACAGTCAGTTTGTAAAATGGGTAAATGTGGTGGCGGTTCTTAATTGCTGTCATGATGACCTTGTGTAAAACAGAATTAAACATTGCCTGGTCTTACACCATCTTCATGATGGTTAATATGTTTGAGTCCTTCATTGTGACATTTCATCTCATTAAGGTTTTCCCTTGCCTTTTTCTGACCTTTTACTTCTAAGTCAGCAAAAATGTTCATGCAAAAGCGGTAGCATTTTTTTCTAAGTTTAGAGACTCAATCCTTAGTTATCTGGAATATGTAACCATTGAGAATGAATCAGTCAGTGATCTTTTCAGATGGTTTAAGCTTTGTATTATTAGAATGTCTCTATTTCCAGTGCAGGCAAGTCCACATTTATGGGGGAAAGAGAAAACTTGGTAGATTGATCCAAAAGAACTAAAATTTCTTTATAAGTTAGTCAAAAGATAAAAATAACTAGATTGGTTTAAAAGGGGAGGAAGGAAATAAAATGTACATCATCTTTTAGGAATTACAAGAAGAAAAACAAAGTGCTATTCTTCTAAAAATAATACCTTAAAACTTCTGCTGAAATTGAAAAATGCAGAATATGTGAAAAGCAACTGTTTTAACTCTTACAATAATGTTTCAAACCCCAAATAGTTATATAGGAAGTCTTTGTCTGCTGGGTGTGATTTTGCTGCAGGTGGTGTTTATTGCTTTAGTAAGCAGAGAGCCATGAACTTTTCTGTAAGTAAAGATTAACTGGCTGGAGAAATCCAATGCATGTCTAACATTTACAAAATCAATAAGCGACTAAAGAGCCCTGGTGGTGCACTGGTTATAGCAGCCTAGTTAGGCAATATGAAATTCACAAGTCAATAGAAAAGATGAATTCAACTACATAACAAAATTTGAGACACTTCCAGTTTAAGATGATCAGCTGTCTGTGAACAACTTTTTTTCTCTCTTCCCACTTAGAGAATATTTTTAAAATCATAATAGTTTTCTTAGTTAGCTAATACTGTTGTAATATAAAAACCACAAGCAGGAGGTTTTAAAGAGCAGAAACTGATTTCTCACAATAATCTTGAATATTACTTGGTTCCGTGGGGTTCCTTGAGTTGTAGGCAATCCTCAAATGCCATTTGTCTTCCCCCTTTGTGTGCCTCTGTGTCTGTTGTGGCCTTTATATAACCCAGAAGTGATGAGCTTTAGGACCCACTCTACATGGATAGACAACTATCTGGCCGACTGATTGGAAGAGATCCAAATTTGTGCCCATTCCAAAGAGAGGTGACCCAACGGAATGCAGATATCATTGGACAATCTCTTTGATATCTCAAGCGAGTAAAGTTTTGCTAAAGGTAATACAGAAATGGCTACAATCATACATTGACAGAGAACTTCCAGAGGTTCAAGCTGGATTCAGAAGAGGCCGTGGAAAGAGAGATAATCATTGCTGATATCCGATGGATCTTGGCTGAAAGCAGAGAATATCAGAAAGATGTTTACCTATGCTTTATTGACTACGCGAAGACTTTCGATTGTGTGAATCATGACAAGCTATGGACAACATTGCAAAGTATGAGTATTCCAGAACAGTTAATTGTACTTCTGAGAAATCTGTACCTGGACCAAGAAGCAGTTGTTCGAACAGAGCTTGGGGACACTGAATGTTTTAAAATTGGGAAAGATGTGCGACAAGGTTGTGTTCTTTCACCATACTTATTCAATCTGTATGCTGAGCAAATAGTACGAGGAGCTGGGTTCTCTGAAGAAAAACGTGGTGTCAGGATTGAAGGAAGACTCATTAACAACCTGCAGTATGCAAATGATACAACCTTGCTTGCTGAAAGTGAAGAGGACTTGAAACATTTACTGATGAAGATCAAAGAGCACAGCCTTCGGTATGGATTGCATCTCAATGTCAAGAAAACAAAAATCCTTACCACTGGACCAATAAACAACATTCTTATCAACGTAGAAAAGCTTGAAGTTGTCAAGGACTTCATTCTTCTTGGATCAACTATCAACACTCGCGGAAGCAGTAGTCAAGAGATTAGACGACGTATTGCAGTGGGCAAATCTACTGCACAGGAATTTTTTAAAGTGTTGAAGAGCAGAGATGTCAGCCTGAGGACTAAGGTGCACCTGACCCAAGCCATGGTATTTTCAATAACCTCAAATGGATGTGAAAGCTGGACAGTGAATAAGGAAGATCGTAGAAGAATTGATGCCTGAGTTGTGGTGTTGGAGGAGAATATTAAAAGTGCCATGGACTACCAAAAGAACTAATAGATCTATCTTGGAAGAAGTGCAGCCAGAGTGCTCCTTAGAGGCCAGGATGGCCAAACTATGTCTCTCATACTTTGGACATATTGTCAGGAGGGAACAGTCGTTGGAGAAGGATATCATGCTTGGTATGATGGAGGGTCAGAGGAAAAGAGGAAGACCCCCAAAGAGATGGATTGTCCAGGTGGCAGCATTGATGGACTCAAGTGTGGCAGCAGTAGTGAGGTTGGCCCAGGATCAGACATTGTTTCGTTCTGCTGTGCATGGGGTCGCTATGAGTTGGTTCCGACTCGATGGCACCTGACAACAACAACAACTACGTGGGCACATGTCCTCATTCACATAACAAAAGAAAATTCTATTTCCAAACAGGATCATATCACAGATACAACACATATTTTGAGTGAGACACAAGGTAATCCATAATTTTGGCATAACCTATGCAAAAAGAATAGGTTAGCTTATCATGGGATAAGAGATTTCAACAAATTCCTGAAAGCTGAATAATTGGGAGAGGGGTCATATCTTAGTTATTTAGTGCTACCTAAGCAAACCAAGACTCCTGGAATTGATGAAATACAAATTGCAATGTTGCAACAAACTGGCGCAGCGCTGGAGGCACTCACTCATCTACGCCAAGAAATTTCAAAGATGGCTACCTGGCCAACTGATTAGAAGAGAACATTTGTGCCCATTACAAAAAGAGGTGACCCCACAAAAGAAAGAAATCATCGAACAATATCATTAATATCACATACAAGTAAATTTTTGCCTAAGATAATTCAAAAATGGATGCAACAGTACATCGACAAGGAACTGCCAGAAATGTAAGCTTGATTCAGAGGAGGAACATGGAACCAGGGATTATATCATTGCTGATATCAGATGAATCTTGGCTGAAAGCAGAGAATAACAGAATATTGGTATTGGTTGATGGTCCCAGATACCTCCACACCTAGCCTGTAGAGTTAATCACTCCCTTCCTTGTTTCAAAACGTTTACCTGTGCTTTATTTACTATGCAAAGGCTGTATAGATCATGAAAAACTATGGATAAAAGTGTGAATAATGAGTATGCCAGAATGCTTAATTGTGCTCATGAGGAACCTGTACATAGATCAAGAGGCAGTTGTTAGGACAAAACAAAGGGATACTGAATGACTTTAAATCAGGAAAAGTGTGCATCAGAGTTGTATCATTTCACTCTACTCATTCATTCTGTATGCTGAGCAAATATTCTGAGAAGCTGGATTACATGAAGAAGAACATGGCATCCGGATTAGAGGGAGACTCATTAACTACCTGTGATGTGCACATGATATAATCTTGCTTGTGGAAGCAAAGAGGACTTAAATTATTTACTGATGATCAAAGACCACATTGCCTCTCAATGTAATGAAAGCAAAAATCCTCACAAATGGACCAATAAATAACAACATGATATATGGAGAAAAGTTTGAAGTTATCAAAGACTTAATTTTGCTTAGATCTACAATCAACACTTTTAGAAGTAGCAGTCAAGAAATCAAACGACATATTGCATTAGGCAAATCTGCTGCAAAAGACTTCTTTAAAGTGTTCAAGAGCAAAGAGATCAGTGTGAGGACTGAGATGTGCCTGGCCAAAGCCATGGTATTTTCCATTACCTCCTATGCATGTGGAAGTTAGACAATGAATAAGGAAGATTATGGAAGAATCAATGCATTTCAGTTATAGTGCTGGAGAAGGTTATTAAAATACCGTAGACTGCCAGGAAAACAAACAAATCTGTGTTCTAAGTGCAGCCAGGATGCTTTTTAGAAGCCTGGATGGCAAGACTTCATTTCTCATACTTCGGACATGTTATCAGTAGGAACCAGTCCCTGGAGAAGGACATAATGGTTGGTAATGTGGAGGGTGAGTAAAAAAAGGCAGACCCCCAACAAGATGAAATTGACACAGTGGCAGCAGCATTGGGCTCAAATGTATTAACAGTTGTAAGGATAGCTCAATACCTGGCAGTGTTTCTTTCTGTTGTTTACTGTTTCTATGAGTTTGTAATCAACTCAACGGCACCTAACAGAAAGCAAAAGATACCATAAGTGGGTGACTTGAATGAAAATAGTTTTATTGTTTTACAGCTTTTAAGGATGAAGTGCAAATCAGGGCACTGGCTCAAAAGATAGGCCCTTCCTTCCTTGTAGCCCTGAATGGTCTTTGAAATTCCTTGGCATTTTTTGGTGCTGCTTGGTGTCTATTATCCCCTAGTGTGGATCTATGTCTTGTCTACATTTTGTAACTCAGAAGTGATTAGGGTTAGGACCTACCCTAGTCTTGTATGACTTTATTAACATAACAAAAGAAATCCCTGTTTCGAAATAGGGTTATATTTACAGGTTTCAAATCCATTGTTATTGAGTCAATTCTGATTCATCATGACACATCTATTATAGAGTAGAATGATACTCCATAGAATTTTCTTGGCCATAATTTTTACAGGAGCAGATCTTTCTGGAGTTCTAGGAAGCAGTGTTTGAGAAAAGGATTAAAGTGATGATCTGAGGGTAAGTCAAAAAGTATTACCACAAAATCATGTTGTTGTTTTTGTTAAATGCCATTGAGTCGGTTCCGAATCTTAGTGACTCTGTATATGGTTTCCAAGGAGTGGCTGGTGAGTTTGAACTCCCGACCCTGAAGTTCAAACCTACCTTGAGGTTCAGTGCTTATCCTATACAGCCACCTTTATTAAACAAAAATATAAAAATGTGAGGCTATTGTTTCTTGATATAGTCTATATATAGATCTATACACTTTTCTTTAATGTTTTATTGTGAGTTATATGGTAGTTTACATTGGAGAATTTTAGTTTTACAGTCATTCCATTGTATATCATCTCATTGCCATGGTTCCAATCCCCTCCATGCATCATCAACCAACCAAAGGGTATATCCTAGAAGCCCGCCCCCTCACTTCCCCCTATTCCTCCCCCCCCACCCCGAGTTTTCGGCCCACAGTCCCTTTCCCTCTCTGGATCCAAAGTCCCCAG
>NW_006408580.1:16809585-16819609 GCF_000296735.1 Chrysochloris asiatica | reverse complement strand
TTTCCCTGGTTTATGGCAGCTGGTATTGGTTCTTGCCTGGGTTTTGGTGTTTTATAAAGTGTTATTGCAGCTTGGCTATTTGGCAGCAGTTGCTGACTCTTTTCATGTAATGTAGGGGGACAAAGAGCCCTACAATAGCAGAAGGGAGGCTATGTGACAGCCCAACAACACCATTCAGGTAGAAAACAAAGCCAAAATCAAAATCAAAAACAAAAGCGGAGTTCTCCGATAGTAGAAGGGAGGCTAAGTGATAGCCAAGCAACACCCGTAAGGTAGAAAACAAAACCAAAAGCAAAATCAAAAACAAAAGCGATAATGAGATAAAAACAAAGCAAGACCCAAAAAAAAAAAAAAAAATCAGCATCATCAAAAACAACTAGATTAATTAAGGCAATCTCTAGTCACACACACAAAAAAAATAATAAAAAGAAAAGACAAAAAAAAGGACCGTGTATAGGGTTTCTAAGGAACAGCTGGTGGGCTCGAACCACCGACCTTGCAGTTCAAAAGGCTCTGCACTCTGGTCCCTTAACCCGCAGAGCTACATCAGAACTGCCTTGTTGCTGGTGGTAAAAACCACCTCAAAGCATCTCCGCTTGTGCTGGCATGTGCCTTGATGGGCGGGCCAGAGCCTCGGAGGTTGGGCAGAGCGCTAGCCTAGGCAGAGGGGGTGGAGGGCGGGATTAGTGGCTGCAGGCAGATGGTGTCCCTGTCTGACAACATCAAAAAATACCTCTCTCTGTCTTCCTGAGCCGTGGGTACCTGGCCCGCTCTACATCCACGCCAACAACGCCTCCCGTGGCAATGAGACACCCCCCCCCACGAAGGACCGTGCCAGTTCCTGTGGCCCCACCGGCTCTCTGGGCGCACCTGCCCTCTGAACAAGTCCGCTCAAGCCCCACGCTCCAAGCTCCGCAGGGGGCCGGCACAGTCCCGGAGCAGGAGTCGAGCGCAGGCCCCAAATGCCCACAACTCCCCAGCAGCTCGACCCTTCAAAAAAGCAACTCCACAATGTTGGAGGCTAAAGTCTTATGTTTGCCCAAAGGCTGTCTGTCTACCAGGTGGGGGCCTCCTCTGTGCGATTCCACCCACCCTTCCCCGGAGCTCATGCACCTGTGCTGCCTGGTCAGGAAAGCGCCAGAAGTCTGAAGGTGGTACTTATAGTTCTCCAATCCTTACCTGAAGAATTCTTCCCTTTGATTTGCACCACGTCAAAATGGCAGTTTTGACATCCTCCATGAACTCAAATAGTGTTCCTTTTAAATGTTCTTTTAGTTTTGGAAACAAATAGAAGTCTGAAGACGCAAGATCCAGGCTGTAGGGTGGATGGGGTAAGGTTTCCCAGTAAAATTTGCCCGTGCTATTCTGGAAGAATGGGTAGCTGCATTGTGCTGGCAGTGGTGGTTGTGATGTGCCGTGGAGTCAGTTCCAACTCATAGGGACCCTGTAATAGGGTTTCCGAGGCTGTAAACCTTTATGGGAGTAAAAAGCCTCACCTTTCTCCCACAAAACAGCTGGTAGTTTCGAACTACTCACCTTGAAGTTAGCAAGTCGACTGGTAACCACTACGCTATCAGACCTTCTAAGTGCATTATAGTGATGGAGGGGGATAAAAAAGGTTTCTAGCACAACTTTCCTGGACTTTTTCTCACCATTGCATTTTTCAGTTTTCCTAATAGGCCATGTGATCTTCCTGTGTCCTTCCAGAAAACCTATCTAGATTACCTCTTTATTGTTGGTGTTGTTAAGTGCCATTGAATTGGTTCCAACCTATAGAAACCCTGTATAGGGTTTCAGAGGAGCAGCTGGTAAGCTTGAACAGCTGACCTTGCAGTTCAAATGGTTTTGCAGTCTGGTGCATGAACTCACAGCACCACACCAGGACTCCACTTTAGAATTCCCCAAAAAGTCTCCATAACCTTCTGAGCTGACATTTCTGCCTTGAATTTAACTGCCCCAGAAAAGCCCCTCAGAAGCCACTGTTCTGAATGGATCTGCTCTTTGAGCTACACGCTATGCTTTTAGCAACTATTGAGCCAAAAGCTGGCAGAGGCCAAGTTGTTTATGTAAAATTGAAAATGGCAAACCGTGTGAGGTCCCAACCAGTAGCTATTGCATCAGTGATAATTCTACAGTCTTCTTCCACTAGGTTCTGAACTTCAGCCACAGTTTCTTCATTTGTCAAGGCTGATGGTCTTCCTTTTCTTGGCTTATTTTTCAGGTCTTCCTGACCTTCCTTAAAACATGATTCATCTTAAAAACTGGTGTTTTATATGGGACAGCTTTCCTATAAACTTGTTGTAAAGCTTCATCAATATGAGATGTGCACTTGAATTTGGTCAAAAATTTGATATTAGCCCTGACCTCAAAATCGTTTTATTTTTTCCTCATGGCACAAAAAGTATTCTCTCTTTTTTTTTTCTTTTTTAAGGCACCCTAATGAGACTAAAAGGAGCTCTGGTAGCATAGTGGTTATGAATCTGGCTGCAAGCCGCAAGGTCAGCAGTTCAAAACTACCAGCTATTCCTCAGGAGAAAGATGAGGCTTTCTGCTCCTGTAAAGATTTACAGCCTCAGAAACCCTTTACAGGGTCGCTATGAGTCGGAACTGACTCCGCAGCACATAACAACAACAACAACAATGAGACTATGGTCGGAAGTTTAAGCTCACCAGCTGCTCCTTGGAAACCCTATACAGGGTCGCTATGGGTCGGAACCAACTCAACAGCACTTCACAACAACAATAAGACTAAGAAGTCCTGGTGTGGAGCTGTGGGTTAATGCACTGGACTGCAAAGTCAGTTTGAACCACAAGGTTGGCGGTTCAAGCTCACCAGCCACTCCTTGGAAACCCTATACAAGGTCGCTGTGGGTCAAAACCAACTTGATGGCACTTAACAACAACAACAATGAGACTGAGACAAGTGCATTTATTGAGAGAACTTGTCTGCAGTCATCTGGGGATTACAGAGATATGTTTAAACATACTTTGCTTGAAATAAATTTGTGCATGAACTGGAACGCTAGTAACAATCATTTTTTACTTGCCCTCATACCTTACATGACTTACCAAGGTGGTGACTATGAGGAAAGGGGGAAGTAAAGCAAGGAAAGAGATGAATCATCACCTTACTGTCCACAGATTCACAATGAATCAGAGGACCCACACACACTCAACAGGTGTGTGAGCTCAGTTCACGTGACTTTTCTGGCTGAGCTTTAAAAGAAATTACACCTGTGAGTGGTCTGTGAAAGCAGTAGAAATCTATCTTCCTAATTTCTTTTCATTTCCCATTAGTCAAGGTTTATTTCATGGGAATAATATAACTCCCCTACTCTTCTGGCTTGCATCATCCATCCTCAATAAACAGGTCAAGAATGAGACCTTGTGCTGTGTGATGGGGCATTCCATCTAAGTCTGGAGGAAGAGGGCAACCCCACACAGGCATGACTGATCAAAAAGGAAAGAAAGGAGATGCTGGCAAGAATCTGAGAGGAATTACAAAGCCAGTATCTAATAATCCAGCCCAACACTCTGCTGTGAACAGAATAAAGATATTCTTGGACTTCGTTTTACTTATGCCTTATTTATTGAGATTTAACATACATAAAACAATGTTGATAATTAACACTAATCTTAAGTGTACATATGTATGCACCCATACACCATACTACTGGTGTAGTACTAACTGCAAGGTCAAACCGATGAGCCATTCCTCGGAAACCCTATATAGGGTTGATACAAATCAGAAATGACTCAATGACACTAAACAACAAGAATGCACCCATATAATCATCAAGATCAAGATACAAAATATTTCCAGCACCCAATTTTAGCGTAGTGGTTACGAATCTGCCTGCTAACCTCAAGGTCAGCAGTTTGAAACTACAAGCCGTTCCTCTGGAGAAAGATGAGGCTTTCTGCTCCTGTAAAGATTTATAGCCTTGGAAACCCTATGCAGAGTCGCTATACCGACTCCATGGCACACCACTACCTACTAATTTTCTTCATATTCTGTCGATATCAGTACTTCTATCCCTAATACTGTAGAATGGTTTTACCTGTTTTAGAATTCACATGAATAGCATCTTGTAGTGTGTACGTTTTTGTGTCTGACTTCATTTGCGCAACAATCTTTTTGAGATTCGTATACTGTGTGCAGTAGTCGTTTGCCTTTTAAAAATTATGATTATGGTATAGTCTTCAACAACACCACTGAAATTTATTGATCCATTTTTCCATTGATAAACATTTTGGTGTTTCTAGATTGGGATATTATGCTTTTGGCAAACTTTTTGGCAAATTAATTTCACTTGTTGTTGTTATTTTTAAGTACTGCCGAATCAGTATTGACTCAAAACGACCATGTGTAGAGTTTCCGAGGAGTGGGTGGTAGGTGTGAACCGCCCACCTTCTGATTAGCAGTCCAGTGCTTTTATCCTATAGCACCATACCATGACTCCATTGGAGGTACTGTTGTTGTTGTTGTTAAGTGCCGTCGAGTCGGTTCCGACCCATAGCGACCCTGTACAGGGTTTCCGAGGGTGTAAATCCTTACGGGAGTAGAAAGCCTCATCTTTCTCCCATGGAGCGGCTGGTAGTTTCCAACCACTGACCTTAAGGTTCGCAGCCCAATTCGTAACCACTACGCTACCAGAGCTCGGGGGCTTCAAAAAATTGTGGAAAAATTCCATTATCTTTCAATTCCATTTTTCCATGAACTTTTTAAAACCCCCTCATATGTCTAAGAATGAGACACCTGGGTCATAGGATAAACATCTATTTAATTTTAATAGACACTGTCAAACACTTTTCCAAAGAAGTTGCCCAGTTTATACTTCCACTGCCAATATTGTAAAACTATCCTGGTAGTACCATAGGATAAGCAATGAATTGCTAACTGTATAGTTGACTGTTCAAACCCACCAGCTGCTCCTCAGAAGCCTTACATAGGGTCACTGTGAGTTGGAACCGACTCCATGGCACTTAACAACAACATTGTAGTTAAGACAGTGTGGCATAAGGTCAAGGATTGAAAAATAAGCAAATGGAAAAAAAAGAGTAAACACAGACCCACACATATGAGGGGGCTTCAGAAAAAGATACAAAAATTCCATTATCATTTAACTTCATCTTCCAGGAACTCTTTGAAGACCTCTTTATATATAAAGGTTTGATGTACAACAAATGTATGACTGAATTTAGTGGAGAAAAGAGGTGATATTTTCTATAAATGATGCTTGAGCTACATGAGAGCACAGTTTTATTCATTCCTTTTCCCAGAGCCTGGCATGGTGTCTGAGATATAGTGGACACTAAGTAAATATTTACCACCTGAATGACTGACCTAGTCCTGTGTTGCATATGGCATGAGACCAGGGAATAAGAGTAGGTGTTGGAACTTCAGGAAGAGGAGTCCTAAAAGGGCAAAAAAAAAACAAACAACAAAAACAAAACCCAAAACACAAATGAGACAGAACCAAAATGTCACATGAAAACCAAAACCAGGAACTGAAAATCTGGTGATTTCTCTGAGGAGGAGGTGATACGAACCAGAAACTCCTGCTTTTTCTCCTACTTACACTTCAAATCAGTTGCCATCAAGTTGATTTTGATTCAATTTATGTATGTCATGGTAGACTTGTACTCCACAAAGATTTCAATGAATAATTTTTCAGAAGTAGATTTACAGACCTAGATTTACATTCAGGGACTATATTCTCAGTTTACTATATATTGAAACATTTAAATCAAGGGCTATGCTTTTAGGAAAAGTTTGAGATATATCACTATATGCTTTGGGTAGGGGGTTGAGCTGAGAAGAAGGTAATTGTCTCAAGGAAAGCACAAACTCTGAAGTTTGGAGTACACAATCAACAGCATCCTTCTTCCCCCTGGTGGCAGCACAGGTAAACTGCAGGCGTAGATAAATCATGAAGATGAGATGGCCAAAATATTTAATAATAATCATTCAAGTTACTATCTTTCAAAGGCTGGACCAGCTATAAGTGTGCGTGAATGTGTGCTTGTTTGGGGAAATACATATCTCAAGGATTCTCTTTCCCAGTCCCTGACCATTTTTCCTTACTCTTCTGAGTTCAGCATCAAAGGAGACCAGCTGAATGGAAAGACATTATTATCCTGACAGCTAGGTTTGGATGGAAATCCTAGTGTGGCGCTGTGAGTTAATGCCCTGGACTGCAAAATTGGTTCGAACTGCGAGGTCAGTGATTCAAGCTCACCAGCTGCTTCTCAGAAACCCTATACAGGGTTGCTATGGGTTGGAACTTAACAATAACAACAGGTTTGGATGGAAAGGATGCCCTTTAATCCAGAACCCAGACAACCTCCTCCAATAGTCATTTGCAAAGTGTGTTTGTAGAAAGGATTTTTGTTGTGGTTGGGAAGTTGGAATAGAAAACTAGAGGCTTTCGCACTCAACTCTTTTAGTCTGAAAGTCTGTTTTTGTTCTGGTGTGGCATTGTAAGATAAGCACGGGACAGCAAATCACAAAGTCAGTGGTTCAAACCTACTAGTACTACTCGGAAATCATACAGAGGGTTGCTATAAGTCAGAATCGACTTAATGGCACTTAAAGCAACAACCCTAAAGTAGATTCGGATTTATTGTGGCCTTATGGGACAAAGAAAGGAGTTCTGGTAGCGTAGTGGTTACGAATCAGGCTGCTAACTTCAAGATCAGCAGTTTGAAACTACCAGCCATTCTGCTGGAGAAAGATGAGGCTTTCTGTTCCCATAAAGAACAGCCTCAGAAACAATGTGCAGGGTCACTATGAGTCAGAACAGACTCCACGGCACATAACAACAACAACATGGGAGGGAAACACCATCCCATAGATTTCCCTAGGCTGTAATCTTTCTGGAAGCAGATCACTAGATCTTTTCTCCTATGGAGCTGCCAGTGAGTTCAAACAACTCACCTTTCAGTTAATAGCCAAATGCTTTACCATTGCATCATGACGGCTCGCTACCCTAAGTCTAAGCACGCCTAAGTTTCACATTTCAGACCTTCACTTGTTTAAGGCATTTCTTATTTCTGTCTAACAGTATACTTTTTTTTAGGTCTTTATTGTGAATTGAATGATAGTTTACATGGGAGACCATCGGTTTTACACTCTGGTTTTCTTGTTTGTTTGTTTTCTGCTTTGGGGGATGTACACAAAAAAAACCACTCAGGATTATATAATAATTTAAACAACCAAAGGACACATTCTTTTAGCCTACCTCCTGGCTGCCAGCACTCAGTCTTTCTCTTTCCATGAGTCTAGAGTCCTCAGCTGCTCCCTCTCTCCATGTCATTAACTCTGCCTCCATCTCTGGTGTTGCTGCTTCTCTGGATAGGGTTCCACATTCCGCTCATGCTTTTCTCATTTGATGGTCCTAGGGTCCTTTGTTCCTGGAACGCAAGATTGACTACTCCTCCCTTTTTGTTACAAAACTTCTCTTTACAATTGTTCCAGTCACAATTAGTCATGGTAACAATTACTCGCTATTGAATCATAAGAATCTTATCCCCATCTCTTTTCACCAGACCCATCTAAACAAGATGAAAACTATTCAGTGGGGGACTCTACCTTTCCCCTAGACACTCTTAAACTAAACTTCCTCTTGAAAACTCGTAAGCCAGTCACTTAGTGCCTTTATCGTCTCCTTATTTTAGGTAGCTAGTGTCTACATTGCCCATCCCTATCAACGCTGCATACAGAGGCAATAGGATTGATCCTTGATGTGAAGACTCCTTCCCTCTCAGTTGATATTTTGAGCTACTATATCTATAAGTACAGGTCAAGTTCATCAAATTGTAGCAATTTACACTTGTTTCCTTTATAAAAAAAACAGTGTTTTTTTTTTTTTTTTATCTTCCTTTAGTAAAGTTCAAATCATCAATCCACTGATGATCAATGGGTACTATCAAGTGGGTACTATCAAATAATATACTTTTTACTCCTGAATTTGTCTGACTGGAGACCTTGCTTCTAAAACGTGTCCTGACCACAGTTGACTCATTAAGTTAACGGTCCCCTAACTTTAACATGGAGTCCTAGTTTGGCACTGTAGGATAAACACTGTACCACAAGGTCCTTTAAACCACAAGGTCTACACTTCAAAGTTACCACCCACTCCCTGAAAATCTTATCTATATATGGTCACTATGAGTGGGAACCAACCCGGTGGTACTTAACAACAACAACAGCTTTAACATGTGTGCAAATCACCAGAGAAGAGTGTTGAAAATGGAGATTTCTAGTTCTTTTCCTACTTGTTCTTTGACTCTGATTCAGCACATTAATGATGGAGCCTGGGAATTTTCATTTCAGCCAGCACTTCAAGTCTCCACATTGTAGTTGATCTGCAGACTATACGTGAGAAACTTTGACTAAGTGATGACATAACAGAAGACTATTCTGAAGTCCCTTGTCTGAAATTGTCCTGAACATGACTCCCCATCCAAAAGCAAAAAGTTAGGATATTTTCAAATGATATATGTAAAATTTGGTTTTCTACTAAGATATGTCCTGTATGCTGTCTTGGAGAAAAACATGACACAACACTACATTGATTAATCTCGTTCTGTCACTCTGGCTTTAGGACCATTGCCAGCATTAACCAATATTCCTGCTGGAATGTACAAAGCTTTCCTAATCTCACATCTGTGCATAAACCAAAACCAAACCTAACTCATGGAGACCCAATGTGCTATAGGGGACAACTGGTCCATATGGTTGTCTTGGGTGTATTCTTTACAGAAGCATATCACTGGGTCTTTCTTCTAAAGTACTACTTGGTTGATTCTAACCACCAACCATTTGATTAATAGCCAAGAGAAAACTGTTAGAGCCAATCAGGGACCTCTTCTATGCATGCCCTACTCCAAGCTCTCAACTTGATTCTAGACTTTCAGCCACACCGTATCTAAGATGATGGAGTTCCACCATGCCGTGTACACATCCTTTCCAACCCTTCTATCCCTTCCCCACCTTCCAGTCCTGGTGTCCAGTTCAATCTGTGACTACTTAACACTGACCATAAAATCAGTGCAGAGATCACCAAAGTCATAGAAGAATCAAGGCCGGAAGCTTCCTGACTTGGCACCAGTTGTACACGCTAGATTTTCTATTAGTACAATTTATTTCTCTAAATATCTATAATGTATATTGTTGTTGTTATGTCCCGTGGAGTCGGTCCTGACGCATAATGACCCCGTACAGGGTTTCGTAGGCTGTAAATCTTTATGGGAGCAGAAAGCCTCATCTTTCTCCTGCGGAACAGCTGGTAGTTTCGAACTGCTGACCTTGAGGTTCGCAGCCTGATTCGTAACCACTACACTACCAGAGCTCCTTATAATGTATATTATGAGGAATTAATTTTTTAAGGACTGTAGCACTGGCATGCTAACCACAGTGTCGGCAGTCCAAACCCACCAGTTGCACATTGGAAACCCTCTACAGAGTCGCTAAGAGTCGGAATCGATTTGACAGCACTTAACAACACAGATTTCTTTAGTTGTATACATATACACTGTATATTTCATATGTGGGAGGGCAGCTTGCTATTTTGTAGATGCTAATTGTTAGCTTTTTAGAAGTCCTGGTGAGGTGCTCTAGGAAAAGCACTGGATTGATAATCACAAGGTTGGTGGTTCAAACCCATCAGCTGCTTTGTGGAAGCCCTATACAGGTTTGCTATGAGTCAGAACCAACTTGACAGAACTTAATGACAAGAGCAACAATGGTTATTTTTTAAACAAATGACAGGAACAATCACACAAGTCCACAGAGGAGATACTTGAAGAGCTTCTGGAAGAAAAATTTCCGAACATCATTAAAAGTGAAAAGATAAATATTCAAGAAGCTCAGCGAACCCCAGGATGGATAGACCCTAAAAAGACAATCACCAAGACATGTAATAATCAAGCTCTCCAAAATCAAAGATAAAGACAGCATCTTGAAAGCAGCTAGAGAAAAGAGAAATATAACATACAAAGGCAAGCAAATCAGATTAAG
>NW_006408580.1:16791235-16808610 GCF_000296735.1 Chrysochloris asiatica | reverse complement strand
AGCGGTAGTTACTCTAAATACCAACAGAGAGGGAAAGAGTCTTCACATCAAGTATCAATGCTATCCACTCTGTATACAGGGTAGATTGGAATGAGCAACTTAGACATTGGCTACCTAAAATGAGGGGGCAATAAAGGCACGAAGTGACTGGCTTACAAGGTTTCAAGAGGGAGTTTAGTTTAAGAATATGCGGGGAAAGAAAGAGTCCCCACTGAATAGGTGTCATCTTGTCTAGATGGGTCTGGTGAAAAGAGATGGAGAATAATATTCGTAAGATTCAATAGTGAATAATTGCTATCATTACTAATTGTGACTGTCACAATTGCAAAGGTAGAAGTTTCGTAACAAAAAAAAAGGGAGTAGTTAATCTTACAGTCCAGAAACAGAGGACCCTAGGACCATCAAGAGAGGAATTCACAGCAGAATGTGGGACTTTATCCAGAGAAGCAGCAGCGCCAGAGATGG
This sequence comes from Chrysochloris asiatica, assembly GCF_000296735.1. Lineage (NCBI taxonomy): Eukaryota > Metazoa > Chordata > Mammalia > Afrosoricida > Chrysochloridae > Chrysochloris > Chrysochloris asiatica. Next base: position 16,808,145 of record NW_006408580.1, on the reverse strand, counting down.
AGACAGAGATGGGGGCATGGAGATGGGGAGTGGCTGAGGACTCTAGATTCATGGACTAAGAAGAGAAGGACTAAGAGCTGATGGCCAGGAGCAGACTTACAGAATGTGCTCTTTGGAGATGTAAATTATTATATATGCCTAAGTGGGTTTTTTTGTTTGTTTGTTTGTGTGTTTTTTAAGAAGCTAAAGTGGATAGAGAGAAATACTGTTAACTGATGGTACATGGAGGGGATTGTAATAAATGTAGTGAAACAAGGTATATGATTTGTTGAATGTAAAAGTGATGATATGACCTATAAACTGACTCCAAGGCACACACCAAACAAACATAGAGAAAATATTGAATGCTGAAGGAAGTATCAAAAGAAGATGGAAGAAATACACAGAGTCACTGTATTAAAAAGAATTTGTCAGCAATTAGCCATTTCAGGAGGTAGCATATGATCAAAAACTGATGGTATTGAATGAAGAGATTCAAGCTGCACTGAAGGCATTAATGAAAAATAAGGCTCCGGGAATTGATGGAATACAACCTGAAATATTCCAAAAAATGGATCCAGCTCTGAGTCGCTCACTTGTCTATGCCAAGAAATTTAGAAGACAGTTACCAGGCCTAGCAACTGGAAGAGATCTATATTTGTACTCATTCCAAAGAAAGGTGATCCAACAGAATGCAAATTCTATTGAGCAATATCATAAATATCACATGCGAGTAAAATCTTGTCGAAGATAATTCATAAATGGTAGTAACAGTACAAGGACAGGAAGCTGTCAGAAATTCAAACTGGATTCAAAAGAGGACATGGAAGGAGGGCTTTCAATACTAATGTCTGAACCGACTTGATGGCAACTAAAACCAATACTGACTATGTTGGATACAATTTTGATCATAGTTATGTAATCAAGCAACACATTTTATTTAAAAATATTTAATTTGGAGATATTTCATATTTATGGAAAAGTTGCACTGGAAAAGTGCAAAGAATACCCTCATACTGTTTATCTAATATTTTGTTCCATATTTATTATTATTTGTTCTCATGCTTATGTGCTTTACTTGTGACAATCTTATTTACAACAGAACAATGCTTATGAACCACCTTCACAATCGATTGTTGATATGCTCAAGTCCACTGTGTATGCATTGCAACCTAGGAGATCCATCTTTGAGCACCATACTGAACAATATTCTGTTGTGATCATTTTCTTGTCTGGAAACCCCACTAAAATCTGTCCACCATGGGTGTTGTTGTTGTTGTTAGGTGCCTTCGAGTCAGTACCAACTCATTGAGACCCTATGTACAACAGAATGAAACACTGTCCAGTCCTGGGCTAATCTCATAATCATTGCTACGTTTGAGCCCATTGCTGCTGTCACTTTGTCAATCCTTCTCGCTGGGGGTATTCCTCTTTTTGTCCGACCCCCCACTATATTAAAAATGATATCCTTCTCCAGTGACTGGTCCCTCCTGACAATATGTCCAAAGTATGAGAGATGAAGTCTGGCAATCCAGGCTGTACTTCTTATGACACAGATCAATTTGTTCTTTTGGCAGTCCATGTACTTTCAGCATTCTCCTACAATACCATAATGCAAAAGCATCAATTATTCTACAGCCTTCCTTATTCACTGTCCAACTTTTACATGCATATGAGGTTATTGAAAATACCATGGCTTAGGTCAGGCACACCTTAGTTCTCAAACTGACATCTTTGCTCTTGAACACTTTAAAGAGGTCTTATGTAGCAGATTTTCCCAATGCAATGCATTGTTTCATTTCTTAACTACTGCTTCAATGAGTGTTGATGGTTTATCTGAGGGAACTGAAGAAAAAATTCAAACCTCAACTTGAAGTATTGAAGAATTCTCTGGGCAAAATATTGGATGATGCAGAAAGCATCAAAAGAAGATGGAAGGAATACACAGAGTCACTCTACCAAAAAGAAATGGTTGATGTTCAACCATTTCAAGAGGTAGCATGTGATCAAGAACCAATCAATGATCCTGAAGGAAGAAGTCAAAGGTGCATTGAAGTCATTGGCAAAGAACAAGGCACCAGGAATTGAGGGACTACAAACTGAAATATTTCCACAAACTGATGCAGCACCAGAGGCTCTCACTCATCTATGCCAAGAAATTTGGAAAACAACTACCTGGCCAACTGACTGCAAGAAATTTGTATTTGTGCCCATGTTAAAGAGAGGCGACCCAATGGAATGCAGAAATCATTGGACAATATCATTGATACCCCTTGCGAGTAAAGTTTTACTAAAGATAATGCAAAAATGCCTGCAGCCTTACATTGACAGAGAACTTCCTCAAGTTTAAGCTGGATTCAGCAGAGGACGTGAAACGAGGGATGTCATTGCTGATGTCAGATGAATCTTGACTGAAAGGAGAGAATACCAGAAGCATGTTTATCTCTGCTTTATTGGCTACATAAAAGGCTTTCGTTGTGAGACTCATGACAAACTATGGACAACATTACAAAGTCTGAGTATTCTGGAACACTTAATTTTGCTCGTGAGGAGCATAGAAAAAGAGGCAGTTGATCAAACAGAACAATGGAACGAACACCAAATGGTTTAAAATTAGGAAAGGTGGGAACCAGGGTTTTATTCTTTCACCATACTTACTCAATCTGTATGCTGAACTAATAATTTGAGAAGCTGGGTTATGTGAAGAAAGATGTGGCATCAGGATTGGAGAAAGACTCATTAACAACCTATGATATGCAGATGATACAATCTTGCTTGCTGTAAGGGAAGAGGACTTGAAATACTTACTGATGAAGACCACGGACCATAGCCTTTGATATGGGTTGCAACTCAGTGTAAAAAAATAAAACATGGGTGACTGTTGGTATTTGAAATAGTAGTGGCATAGTTTCCAGCATCACAGCAACATGCAAGCCACCACAGTATGACAGATGAGTTGTGGTATAATTCATTACTGTCCCTAAGTATTTTGGTGCTCAAAGTGTCCCATATTTCACCAATAGAGGTCCTGTCAAAGTGTGTCCTTTGTATTTGTAACGTGTCCTTATCTTTTTCTTTTTTATTGTTAGTGTTTTGTGTTTTTTTTTAAAAAATAATTTCCTTACTTTCTAACATAAAAACACACCCCATGTTCATCTTATTGCCAGCCACCTCCCTTTAATCAACCTTTTTTCCCCTCAAATTGCCCTAATTCCTTTTTTGTAGAGAAATGGTATTAGAAACCAGAATTTGAGCAGTTGTGAAGCAATGTACTTTTATTATATCAAACCACTGGGTTTTGTAATGTTTGTTACAACAGCTAGCCTATCTTAGCTAATATGCCATAAAATACAGACCAAAAATGGTTTTTTGCAATTCTTGGAAATTTGTAAGTTTCAAACAGCTTTCATTTGAGACATAAGAAGACGGAGGAAGTAAGTTATGGCCTTAGAGCTACATACTTCCACATTTGCTAGTAGGGAAGGAGCTCAGTTGGGTAAGAATGACAAGCTGGTTGTGCTTTGGAAAGAATGTATTATGGAAAGCGCTAAGAGGATAGCATTTCATATACTAGGTAAGACTTTGAGAGATATCTACTCAGCAAAATCAAAGTTTCCAAATATTTCCAATTTATTCTGTTATTGTTAAGTGCCATAGAGTTGATTCTAACTCATAACGACACTATAGGGTTTCCACTGTAAATCTTTACGGGAGTAGAAAGCTTCGCCTTTCTTCCAGAAAACAGCTGATGGGCTCGAACCACTAACTCTGTGATTTGCAGTCCAGTGCTTATTTATCCTCTAAAGCCACAATGCTACAAACCTAATGGATTCCAGGAGGTGGCAGTCAACTGCTTCTGATCATAAAATCAAAATCATGCTGATAATTTGAAGGGAGAACTAAAAACAGAAAACAAAACCAAAAATCCCTCTTAGAATGCATGACAAAGTTAATTAAAATTTTAGGAAAGATGTCTCTCAAGCAAGGGACAGTGAAAAGAAATTAATTGCACAATACCTGCCATTACTAATTAAAATACATTAAGAAAAAGATTTTCTAAAAGCAATGACAGCGAGGAGTGCTTTTACATTCATTATCTCAAATTGTTTTCAACATCAAACTTGTTGGGTAGATGGGGTATATATTTCCGATGAAGGAAAGAATGCTCAGTAAACTTAAGTGACTTGCCCAGGGTTACAATTAGTAGATGGGAGAATTAAGCTTTGATTTCAGATCTTCCGACTTAGTTGTCCTATATTCTGTAAAAACACTTGCTGCAATATGCTCACTTGGATAATAAAACGTTAGCTAACAAAGAAGGGTTGGTGCATAAATCTATTTTATATCTCACATTATTAAGTAATATATATTTATTTAGGTGGAAACAGCCCAAGCATCCATTGACAGATGAATCAATTCTAACTCGGAATGACCCTATAGGATGAGCAGAATTTCCCCACAGGGTTTTAAGGTTGTAATCTTTACTGAAGCAGAGTGCTCCACCTTTCTTCCACTGAGCTGCTGGTGGGTCAAATCACTGACCTTTTAGTTACTCTCCAAGTGCTTAAGTACTGCACCACCCAACCCAAACCTACTGCAGTTGAGTTGATCTCAGCTCATAGTGACCCTATATATAAAAGAGGAGAACTGGATTTCCAAGGCTGTAGAAGTGGACTACCATATCTTTCTCCTACTATATACATATAATGGAGTACTATTCAGTCACAAAGAGAAATGAGGTCCTGATGCATGCAACAACATGGATAATCCTTAAAAATATCATGCCCACTGAAAGACATTAGTACAAAGGGATAAATATTATATGAGATTCCTTATATGAAATATCCAGAATAGACATATCCATCAAGACAAAAGAAAATCAGAGTTTATCAGGGGATACCATGAGGTGGGAAATGGGGAGTTAAAAAACAGAAAAAAAAATCTGACAGAAATCAATTTAAAAAGTAAAGAGAATGAGAGGGGCTACTTAACCATACATCACTTCTCCTTTGACCAGATATTCTATGTGACAGCTGTCTCTGCAGTCCAGACCCACCAAGAAAACAACAGATTCAGGAAAGATAGTGTGTTCTAATGTAAAAAGCAACAAACCAGGTCCTGATAAGCAAGAAAAAAAAGCCTTTTCTGAATTGTGATTGTACACATATATTAACAGCATTGTTGCTGTTAACTGATGTTGAATAGATTCCCACTCATAACGACCCTGCATAGGGTTTTCAAGGAGTGGCTCCTGGGTTTGAACCACCAACCTTGTGGATAACAGTCCAGTGCTTATCATGCAGCACCACACCAGAACTCCATTTTAACAGCATAGCCTATGATTTTGTAAAACTGAACTTAAAAAGTAAATCATTTTTTATGCATCCCTTTATTCCTCATTAAACAATACTCATATATAAGCAAGCTCTTGCTGAATTTGTCTCCCAGTTTCACACATTAAAAGGAACCCTGGTGGCTCTGTAGCATAAGCATTGCATGCTATCTACAAGGTTGGAGGTTCAAACCCATCAGCTGCTTCGCAAGAGAAATATGAGACTTTTTGCTCCTGTAAAGATTTACAGCCTCAGAAACCCTATACAGGGTCACTATGAGTAGGGATCAACTCAATGACAGTGGGTACATGTTCATGCATTAAAATAAAATCCAACTTTGCCACTTGTTCTTTGGCAGACTTCGACCATTAATTCTTTAGTTGTCGTTCCCCATTAAACATTACTGGGGTTCTATCAATGGCCTTTTAATACAGATCAGTTGGTTGTCTCCACTCTTTATATCCCTGCCACATACTGTCATCAGCATCAATTTGAATGGAACCCTATTTGGCATTGTAGTCTTATAGTTCTAAATGATAACAAAAGTAAAAGCCTAATTAAAATGTACCTAAGTTGAGATGATAATTGAATAGATAGATGGAGGAAAATGTAGACTATATATATTATATATACACACACAACTGATCCCTCCTCTTTGTTTCCAACCTTTGCTTTCCAATTGCCAGTAATTATCAATACATCTTGATTGTATGTTTGATCAGTTTCGGACTGAAGAAGTTGATGGTGGCGGTGGTGGTTATTTACCTTGGTTCCAACTCACAGCGACCCTGCATAGGGTTTCTGAGGCTGTAATCATTACGGGAGCAGAAAGCCTCATCTTTCTTCTGTGGAGCCACTGGTAGTTTCAAACTAAAGACCATGAGGTTAGCAGCCCAACTCGGAACCAAGAAGCTACCAGAGCTCCTTGAAGAAGTTGATAGAGTTCTTCAATTTCATTTTCACTGGGTTTAGTCGTTGGTGTATAAATTTGAATAATAGTGGTATTAACTGGTCTTCCTTGTACACATATGTATATTACCTTATCACAGACAGTGTTGTACTTCAAGACAAATCTTGACATGCTCTTTTTTGATGATGAATGTGACGCCATTCCTCTTCAATTTGCCATTCCTGGCATAGTAAACAATGCGATTTTCAGATTCAAAATGGCCAATGCCAGTCCATTTCATCTCTAGGCACTAATGCCTAGGATATCAATGCGTATACATTCCATTTCAGTTTTTACAATTTCCAATTTTCCTAGATTCATACTTAATGCATTCCCTGTTCTAATTATTAATGGATGTTTACAGCTGTTTGTCTTAATTTTGATTTGTGCCCCACCAGCAACTGAAGGTCCTGAAGGCTTTTCTCCATTCACATTATCACAGTCAGCTCTACTTTGAGGAGGCAACTCTTCCCCAATTATATTTTGAGTGCCTTCCAACCTGAGGGGCTCATCTTCCAGCACTATATCTGACAATATTCTAGTGCTCTTATTCATGTTTCAATATTCAATTTTTTGTTCAACTGCTTTTCCAAAGGTTTCCAGTGATTAAATATTTGGAAGTAGTCTGTCTCTCTTTCTTCCTAGTCTGTCTTCATCTGGAAGGTCAGCTAAAACCTGTCTACTGTAGATGACCCTGGTGGTGGTAGTGGTAGTGTGCCTTGGAGTCACTTCTGACTACACAAAGGGTTTCGACTGTAGGGAACATGATAAACTCTGGATAACAGTTTAAAGTCAATAAAGCACAGGTAAATATCTTTCTGGTATTCTCTGCTTTCAGTCAAGATCAACCTGATATAAGCGATGATATTCCTCGTTCCATGTCCTCTTCTGAATCTGGCTTGAACCTCTGGAAGTTCTCTGTCAATGTATGTCTGCAGCCATTTTTGTATTATCTTTAGCAAAATTTTACTTGCATGTGATATTAATGGTATTTCTGATAATTTCCTCATTCTGTTGGGTCACCTCTTTGGAATGGGCACAGATATGGATCTCTTCCAGTGAGTTGGTCAGGTAGTTGTCTTCCAAATTTCTTGGCATAGATAAGTGAGTGTCTCCAGTGCTGTATCAGTTTGTTGAAAGATTTCAATTTGTATTCCCTCAATTCCCAGAGCAAAGGCTTTCTATTGTGTGGACCATGACAGGCTATGGACAACATTGTAAAGTATGAGTATTACAGAATACTTAATTGTTTTCATGAGGAACCTATACAGAGACCTAGAGGCAGTTGTTCAAACAGAACAATGGAACACCAAATGATTTAAAATTAGGAAAGATGTACACCAGGGCTGTATTCTTTCACTATACTTATTGAAGCCATATGCTGAGCACATAATCTGAGAAACTGGATTATACGAAGAAAAACATGGCATCGGGATTGAAGGAAGACTCACTAACTACCTGCGATGTGCGGATGATACAATTTTGCTTGCTGAAAGTGAAGAGGACCTAAAATGCTTACTGATGAAGATCACAGATCACAGCTTTCAGTATGGATTGCACCTCAACATAAAGAAAACAAAAATCTTCACCACTGGACCAATAAATAACATCATGATAAATGGAAAAGAGATTGAAGTTGTCAAAGACTTTGTTTTGCTTAAATCAACCATCAACACTCATGTAAGCAACAGTCAAGAAATCAAACCGTGTGTGGCATTGGGCAAATCTGCTGCACAAGACCTCTTTAAAGTGTTTTAGAGCAAAGATGTCAGTTTGATGACTAAGGAGTGCCTGACCCAAGTCGTGGTATTTTCAGTAACCTCATACGCATGTGAAAGTTGGACAGTGAATAAGGAAAATTGTAGAAGAACTAATGCATTTGAGTTATGGTGTTGAAGGAGAATATTAAAAGTACCATGGACTGCCAAAAGAACAAACCAATCTGTACTGGAATAAGTGCAGCCAGCATGCTCATTAGAAGCCTGGATGACCAGACTTTGTCTCTCATACTTTGGACCTATTATCACGAGGGGCCAGTCCCTGGAGAAGGATATCATATTTGGTAAAGTGAAGGGTCAAAGAAAGAGAGGAAGCCCCTCACCACCCCCCCCCCCCAATGAGATGGATCAGCGCTGTGGCAGCATTAGTGGACTCAAACATAGCAATGATTGTGAGGTTGGTGCAGGACTGGGCAGTATTTCACTCTATTGTGCATAGGGTCACTATGAGTCAATACTGACTTGATGGTACCTAACAACAAAAACAATGGGTGAGTCAGAAGTCCTGGTGTGCTGCTGTAGGATAATGCACTGGATCCAAGTTTCGTTTGAACCACAAGGTTGGTAGTTCAAACTCACCAGCCTCTCCTTGGAAACTGTATGCAGAGTAGCTGTGAGTTGGAACCGACTCGACAGCACTTAACAACAACAATATATATAGTTATATATAGTTACATATGGTTATATATAGTTATATATATATGTGTGTGTGTGTGTATATATATGTTCCGACTCATAGCAACTCTATATAGGGTTTCTTAGGAGCAGCTGGTGAGTTTGAACTGCTGACCTTGTGCTTACTGTTCAAACTGACCTTGTGGTCCACACCAGGACTCCATGTACATATATTTAATGAAAAACATTAAAATGTCTCTGAAATAATTAGTGCTTGCCTTAAATTATTCAGTGTATTAATTTGGGCCATGTTGCACATGAAAAACCAGTTGTTAAAGCCTCTGCATTTCCTCGAATTTTCTTAGACATTTTTATTGCTATTTATAAAAATATTGAAAACAATCTGAAAAGATTAGTGTTGTTTGGGAAAGTCTATTTTTTGTTTTCACTTACGTATTTTGTTGTTGTTGTTAAGTGCTGTCGAATCGATTCCAACTCATAGTAACCCTGTATAGCGTTTCCAAGGAACAGCTGCTGAGCTTGAACCGTCAACCTTGCAGTTCAAACGGCTTTGCAGTCTGCCACATTAACCCACAGTGCCACACCAGGACTTCATCACTTACATATTAGAGACATTTTATTTACTGTTTGCCTGTTTAAATCTGTATTTCGACGATTATGGTAGCTAGCACCTACCATTTTCAAAGGATTTCTGCCTGTGCTCTCATATTATTCCTGAATTCTCTCATTGGAATTATGATTTGAATTTTCTAGCTCAGGTAATCACCCTAGTAAAAAAGAGAAATTACAAACAAAACAAAACAACTCTGGATTTATATTTTTCTCCATTAAAAGCAGTGAAAGAGCTAAGTTCTATTATGGATCCAAGTTCCTCTATTGCTTCTTTCCCCACCTTCACAAATACATGTGAATAATGTCCAACTTATCAGTCTATTACTTCCAGTCTATTAAATAAAATTATATGTATAAAGCAGTTCTTCATATTCTTATATACTCCAACATAAATAGTCATTTTTCCTGTTCATTACCATGGTTACTTATAAATCTTTATTTTTGTGTCACTCACCTGATTTACTTCAAAGATGTTTCACCAAATGTGCTTTACCTTTGAACTATATTTCCAGCTTCTTACTCCCATCTCCCCCTAACCCAGTCTTTTTCTCTATACTGGCTAATCAGTATATACATATATATGTGATTACTGGAGAAAAGCACTTCCTTACTTTGCATCTCATCAGATAAATAATCTTCGATGATATCAGATTAAAGAAATGTCTAGACTTTTCTCCTAGATATTTTAGATGTTACAATATTTGAGCTAGACTTTAGTCCTTGCCAAAGAGGTAAGAATTTTTTTCTAAACAATTACATTCATTTAGGGACATTCAATGGTGATGGTGATTACGTGCCTTGGAGTTGGTTCTGACTCATAATGACCCTGCATAGGATTTTCAAGGCTGTCAAATTTTTACCTGAGTAAGAAAGCCTCATCTATCACCTGTGGAATGGCTGGTAGTTTTGAACTGCTGACTTTGAGATTAGCAGGCTGATTTGTAACCACTATATTAATATAACACAGAAGGTGCTCAGGTAAGGTCTTTTTGATTACTTGAAATTTCAGCAGAGTTCTGAAGAAAGTAAGCGGGAAGAGCTACTCATATATCTGGGAGAAAAGGATTCTAGGTTGTAGGAACAACAAAAATTATAAATTAACTAGGTTTTCATCCTGCAGTTCCTTATATCATCCCTTATCATAGACCATTGGCTTCACCCCTTGCACAATTTTAAGTAAGAGCAATATAAGGTGGTATTGGTGATTTTAAATCCAGAAACTTTGGTAATGTGACTTAATCTTAAATATTAAGATTGTTGTTATGAGGTGTTATCAAGTTGACCCTGATTCACAACAACCAGAATAGAACTGCCCCATAGGGTTTTGTAGGAATCCTGGTGTGGTGCCATAGGATAAGCACTGGACTGCAAGGTTGGCTGTTCAAACCCACCAGCCGTTCCTCGGAAACCCCAGGGTTGCTATGAGTCAGAACTGACTCACTGGCACTTAATAACAACAATATTTCATGAGCTGATTGCCAGGTCTTTTTTCCATGGAGCCACTAGGTGGGTTCCAACTGGCGACCTTTCAGTTCATTGTCAGGTGCATAATCATTGTGCCACCATGGCTCCTTATTCCTCAGTTGTTGTGTTGTTGTTAGGTGATGTCAAGTCAGTTTCAACTCATAGCAACTCTATGCACAACAGAATGAAACACAGCCCGGTCCTGTGCCATCTTCACAGTTGTTGCTAAACTTGAGTGGATTGCTGCTGCCACGGTATTAATCCATCTCATTGGGGGTCTTCCTCATTTCACTGATCCTCCACTTTGCCAAGCATAATATCTTTATCCAAGAACTAGTCCCTCTTGATAACATGTCCAAAGTAAGAGAGATGAAGTCTTGGCATCCTTGCTTCTAAGAAATATTCTGGTTGTACTTCCAACACAGATTTGTTTGTTCTTCTGACAGTCTATGGTACTTTTAATATTCTTCTCCAACACCCTAACTAAATTCTTCTACAGTCTTCTGTATTTGTTGTTGAACTTTCACATGCATATGAGGTTACTGAAAATATGATTACTTGGGTCAGGCACACAGCGAAGTAACATCTTTGCTCTTAAACACTTTAGAGGGGTCTTGTGCAGCAGATTTGCCTAATGTAATATTAGCTTTTTATAGTGAGCATGTCATGATCAGAACTGCATTCCTATTCCTGTATATATAAAGCAATTGTTGTGAGTTATGTGAACCTTAACAAAAGCTCAAATGTAGGACACAACTTACATCATTATATTAAATTAGAAGAGCTTGACAAAGACAACGTGCTGAAATTAATGTGGAAATGGGAAGGGAGTACTTAGAAGCAGAATCAAGAGGAATCCAAGAAAATTCTACTCCCCTTAAGATGGCCCAAATAATCTTTAACTTTACTCTTACTCTAGGAGATGGCAAAGTAATAGCTCATGGGATATATGTGACCCATAGATTTTTCCCCCCTATATCATGTTGGACTAAATGTGCTTTAGAAAATTGGAATCAGTGCTAGTTGTTAAAAGAGTTTCATTTCCACTGATGATGTTTCTTTGATGTGATACTCCATATGTAGAATCGTGAATTCATATAGCATTCCTGAACTTTCTTTACTTCCTCACTCACTCCTTACCCGGAAGGTGAAGTGGCTTCTTTCCTTCTTCTTTGAAGTCAGTTAACCAGAAAGAATGTTTCCACTTACAGTTGGATGGTTAAACCTGTCTGTTTCTGAACATTAAACTCAGAAAGATCAGTTGCCCTCAAATAAGTTACATTCTCCAAAAGAAAGGTTAATATTTTGATTGCCATCAGTCTTTCTCCATGCCGTTTTCTTTCTCCTAAATGCTATTTATTTTTGTTGTTGTTGAGAATTTACACAGCCAAACATACATCAATTCAACAGTTTTCTATGTGACATTGAAAGAGATGAGCCCAGGGCTTTGGAGTCATAGCTCAAGTGCCAAATGAAAGATCTCAAATTTCCACTTGTGCCCTGAAAGAAAATCTGATTTATTTTAGTAGGAGAGCTGATATTGCTAAAAAAACAAACTCAGAGTCTTGTTTTACTGTAAGAGTGGTTGAAATAAAACACCAGATGGATTCCCAATCTAGAATGGTGTCTGATATTAAAATGAGGACATAGATTGGGAAGAAATGGGATCCTGAAACGGGATGGGAACGTTGAGCCCCTAAATTCCGTTGAATCTTTTCTGCCAATACAACCAGCCCAGTAGCCTCTGGTGATGATATTAACCCAAGTGTACCTGATGAGTCATTGTCTAAAATATCACCTGGGGCAGCATCTAGGGAATTGTCTGGGGCATCACCTGAGGCAGATGCCTTAGAAGACGTTGTTGAATATTCCCAGGAAACAACAACTACCCATTATAGCTTCTGGACCTATAGCTAGAATTCAGGTGAAGTACAAATGGTGACACAGGAAGAGATGCCAACAGAAACATGCAGAATATGTATGCGGATGGTTATTAAGGGTGAGGGATCATGGTGGAAGGAACATAAAACTCGATTACTCTGAGCTTATTCATACATGTTAACTAAACTCAGAGTCCTCATTCAGTGTTAGGAGAAAACCGAATTGTTTATTTGGTTGGTTCCCTGAAGCATGGATTGTACACCAAGTTGAAGTACCAGACCTGTCCTGGTACACAGTTGATTTGTTCATTAGTTGTGCCATTGACTCATAGTGACCCTGTATAGGATTTCCGAGGATATAAATCCTGAGTGACTGGTAGATTCAAAGTGATGACCTTGCAGTTAGCAGCATAGTTCATAATCCACTATGCTGCCATGGCTCCTTTGGTATAAAGAAGGGCATCCAAAGACTTAGGGAAATTGGCATGTTAGAGTGCATTTATCAAGATAGACCCATGAAGTATCTAGAAGAGACATCTTTTAACACAAAAATAAGGAACAAATTTGTAAAGAGAGTCCCGGCCTCCCGAAGACTGTTATGATTGTTATTTTATGGAAGTCAAATTGACAGTGGGAGATGCTCTAATTGAATTTGACATCTAACTACAGTGGAAAAGGAGATCTAGTAGCGTAGTGGTTACAAGTTGGGCTGCTAACCTCAAGGTCAGCAGTTCTGTGGGAGAAAGATGAAGCTTTCTGCTGCCAAAAAGATTTACAGCCTCAGAAACCCTTTACAGGGTCGCTATGAATCAGAACCAGCTCCATGGCACATCACCACAAACTACAGTGGATTCCTGGTGTAGCACAGTGGGGTAAGCACTGGATCACAAGGTTGGTTTGAATCTCAAGGTTTATTATTGTTGCTATTAGGTGCCGTTGAATTGGTTCTGACCCATAGCGAGCCTGTAGAGTTTTTCTGAGGAGCAGCTGGTGAGCTTGAACCACCTACCTTGCAGTTCAAATGATTTTGCACTCTGGTACATTAACCCATAGCGCCACACCAGGACCCCATAACAATTTCAAGTTAAGCGATTGATTCAAACTCACCAGCCGCTCCTCAGAAACCCTACACATGGTCACTATGAGTCAGAACTGACTCCACAGCACTTAACAACAATAGCAACTACAGTGGGGCTGATAGGACCTCCTGGTGGTAGGGGTTAAATGACAACATTTGATCAACAAACACAAGATGGGTGTGGTTACAGCAAAGTCAAAGCTAATCAGAATAGTGTGACTTGTGTTGACTTATGGTGCTGACTGCTTAGGCAAGGTATCTGACTAGGAGTGAAATAGATGGGAAGCCTACTAAATATTTACTTGATCTGTATAAGAGGAAGAATTCTAGATCAAGTGAAAAGCAGTGTAACTTGAATTACCAGAGTAAAGAGTCATGGCCCCTCAACCTATTCCCAGACTTGAGTTAGTTTGCAGACTCACAAAGTTTTGAATGAAAGGAAAGCTGGGTACCCGACTACACTGCCAAAAATTTATACTTTTTATCTTTTCCCAGCCTTCCCCAAAGGGGAAGTAACTATTCATCAGGAAAAAATAAATAACTGGAATGTTGGAAGGCTACTGTAATCTTGGTGTGGCACTGTAGTAGCACTGGATTGCTAACCACAAGGTCATCAGTTCAAACTTGCCATCTATTCCTCAGAAACACTATACAGGATTGCTGTGACTTGTTGCCACTTAACAGCAACAACAGCACTGGTCACTGGCTCAGAATTGACACTAATTCCAGGAGACCCAAATGTCACTGTGACCTACCAGTTAGAGTGGGAGCATATGGAGGTCAAGTCTTAGCTCAGGGCCATCTTACTGTGAGTCTAGTGGATCCCCCAACCTGTCCTGTAGTGCTTTCCCCACTTCCAGAAGGCATAACTGGAATCGACTTATTCAGCAACTGGCAGAACTCCCATTATTATGGTAGGAAAAGTCAAGTGGAACCCATTAGAATGACCTTTACCTAGAAACGTAGTAAAACAAAAGCAATACCACATTACTAGAGGGATTGCAGAGATTAGTGCCACCATCAAGGACTTGAAGGATGAAGGGGTGGGGATCCCCACCACATCCCCATTTAAGTTACCTATTTGACCTGCACAAAAAACAGATGGGGCTTTGAGAATGATTGTTGTTTTATTTTAAACTTAATCAGCTGGTGCCTTCAATTGCAACTCCTGTTCCAGATATAATTTCATTCTTGAGCAAATTAATATATCTCATATTATCTGGTATGCAGCTATTGTTGTAGCCAGTGCCTTTTTCTCAACTCCAATTTAGAAGGATCACCAGCAATAGTTTGCTTTCAGCTGCAAGGCCACAATATACCTTCACAGTCCTACCTCAGAGGTATGTCAACTTTACAACACTACGTCATAATTTAGTCTGTAGGAGCCTTGATTACCTTTTCCTTCCACAAGACATCACATTGGTCCGTTATGCTGATTGAACTTAGTAAGTAAGAAGTATCAATGACTGTAGATTTATTGGTTAAACATTAAAATGCTCAGTCACAAAAGGACCACTACTATAAAAGACTTAGAAAATGAACCCATATTATAGGGGAGGAGGAGGATTCTTTGCTGGTTACTGGGATGTGGGGGTGGAGTAAGGGGAGGGAGGGGAAGGTGGAGCACAGGGTAGGAAATAGACACAGGACAGTTTGGGTGCTAGGGAGAGGGGCAATACACAAGATGGGGTAGGGGAATGAAGAACAAGTTGGATGGGAAAACAATTAGGCAGGTTTGCATGGGCTAAGTGGTACAGAGGTAAATAATGATGTGTGAACAACCTTGGAACAACAGGGCTCTAGGATACAGGAATTGAGACATGATTGGAATGGGGAAACGGGGAGAAATAATGTTAAGATGTTTGGCTGTCTTTTGAATCTTGGTTTCCCTGGCATACCATTATAAAATAGACACTTGATGGGGAGAGAAAGGAATAGCCAGAGATATCACCATAGAAATCTTGTAAGTCCGTCTTCTGCCTATAACTGGTTGAAATACCTATAAAATGGGGCTACAACATGCCCAGTGAGGGAGGTTTCCTGAGGAGCCTCTGCATTACATAAGACCATAGGTGGAATCTGAACCTCATCCGGAATCTTCTGAAGTGGGAAATCTCTACTTGAAATGACAAGCAGACCAACCTGCAGTGACTAGAAGAACAGAAGATATTTCTTGAAAGAAAGATCGACAGGAAAAATACAAAACAATAATGGCAGTCCGACTGATTACTATAAGAACAAGCAAGTTGCTCGCCCAAGAGACATCAAGACAAGTGGTCAGGTCCCCTCAGGGCAAACCCCCTTCTAAGACTAAGACTCAATGGGAATACACCAGCAGATATGCACTCTGATTGGTGACCACATTCATCAATGATAAGGGGAAGTGAGGAAAAAACAGTGACGAAGCTGAGAGCTAAGCCCTACAACGTTCAATAGACTGCTGTGAACCCAGGTGGAGATCTGGTTGGCCAGCATTTTTGCAAGACCTGGGGACTGTTAGGCCCAGAGTCAGTGACATAGCCACAGAGGACTAGAGTGGAGAGTGAAGCATGCAGCTGATAAGAAGAGAGGGCATATACACAAGAACACCCACACTTGCAGATAATACCCACTCGACCTGCCTTCAATGACTGGATGATCAGAGCTTAACTAGAAGAAGAAAGAAGAGGAGGGGAAAATGTAAGTAATCCAATACAATTTGATGAATTTGACCTACACCTATGGATGCAGTAGCTCAAAAGAGCGAACAAATCTTTACAGCGAGGATCATTTCCACCTCCTCCATACACAAAGTAGACAGAAATGGGCAACTTGGACATTGGCTACCCAAAAATGGGAGAAGGGGGCTACAAAGGCAATAAGTGACTGGTTTACAAGCTGTCAAGAGGGAGCCTAAATCCAGAGGGCATGGAGGAAGGTAGAATCTCCACTGAGTAGTATCCAATCTGTCTGGGCGGAGCTAATGAAAGGAGATGGGGATAGGTCCCTTGTGGTACAACGGTGAATAATTGTTATCAAGACTGACTGTGAGGGCCGGAAATGTAAAGGTAGACATTTTGTAGCAAAAGGAGGGGAGTGATTGACTTCACAGTCCAGGAGTAGAGGTCCCTGGAACCATCAAGGAAGAAGAGTGGAGTGCGGGACCCTACCCAGAGAAGCAGTGACTCCAGAGATGAAAGCAGAGATGGTGATGTGGAGAGA
>NW_006408580.1:16790330-16791135 GCF_000296735.1 Chrysochloris asiatica | reverse complement strand
GGGGAGGACAGGCTTGCAGGGTATATCCTTTGGTTAGTTGATGATGCATGGAGGGGATTGTAACCATGGCAATGAAATGATATATGGTAGGATGAATGTACCGTTTTCCCATGTAAACTATCACATAATTCACAATAAACATTTAAATAAAAACAACACTAGAGTGCTAGAGGATGTGAAATTAACTGAAGAAAATTTCAGGTCACTTCCACCTCACTTTCACCTCAGTGAAATTTCTAGGGATCCAGTGATGTGGAGCTCTGTTAGAGCAGTGGTGGCGAGTTGGGCTGCTAAACTCAAGGTCAGCAGTTTGAAACTACCAGCTGTTCCACGGGAGAAAAATGAGACTTTCTGCTCCCGTAAAGATTTACAGCCTTGGAAACCGTATGCAGGGTCACTATCAGTGGGAACCGACTTCACAGCACACCACCACCAATGGTGTGGGGCATGTCGAGATATTCCCACTAAAGTGAAAGATAAAGTTATTGCATCTGGACCTTCCCACAATTAAAAAGAAGGCACTATGCCTGGTGGGCATCTTTGAATATTGGAGACAATATAGCCCTCATTTGGGTGTGTTACTCTGGACCTATTTATCAAGTGACTTGAAAAGCTGCTAGCTTTGAGTGGAGCCCAGAACAAAAGAAGACTCTGCTTTCAGCCAAGATCCATCTGACATCAGCAATGTTATTTTCCTCATTCTATGTCCTCATCTCTTCTGGTCTTCGGTCTTTAGTGTTTAATGCATCAAATCTGTTCTTCAGATGATCTCTAAATTCAGGTGGGATAAATTCAAGGTCATATT
>NW_006408580.1:16787522-16789789 GCF_000296735.1 Chrysochloris asiatica | reverse complement strand
TCGACTTTCGTTATTGAAAGATTCTCTGGGCAAATTATTGAATGATGCAGAATGCATCAAGAAAAGATGGAAGGGATACACAGAGTCATTGTACCAAAAAGAAATGAATGGTTAATGTTCAACTATTTCAAGAGGTACCATATGAACAAGAGCCAATGATGCTCAGGGAGGAAGTCCAAAGTGCATTGAAGGAATTGGCAAAGAACAATACACCAGGAATTGATGAAATAAAAATTGAAATCTTTCAAGAAAGTGAGGTGGCACAAGAGGCACTCACTCATCTCTGCCAAGAAATTTGGAAGACAACTATCTGGCCGACTGATTGGAAGAGTGTTGGGGACCAAAAGGCTTACAGGCCTCACTAAGCTTTAAGGCTGGTTCTAACCAGACAGTATTTGCTTATCAACACAGCAGGGAAGGTAGCTTTCCCAAGGTCGCCTGATTTACAGAGCTTTCCCAAGGTCACCTGATTCACAGTAAAGGACAGACTTGTAACTATGCAAAACAGCAATGACTTGCAGAACCACCCTATATATACTCTGAGACTGGAAATAAACTTTGTCACTAGCAATCAGCTGTGTCCCTTGCCTGTTCGTTAATCCTCGCCTCTCCTTCGGGAAACCTCGGACTCTTTGGAATGGGCACAAATATGGATCTCTTCCAGTCAGTTGGCCAGGTAGCTGTCTTCCAAATTTCTTGGCATAGATGAGTGAGTGCCTCCAGTACTGCATCAGTTTGTTGAAAGATTTCAATTTGTATTACATCTACTCCTGAAGCCTTGTTTTTTTGCCAATGC
Source organism: Chrysochloris asiatica (assembly GCF_000296735.1). Classification (NCBI taxonomy): domain Eukaryota; kingdom Metazoa; phylum Chordata; class Mammalia; order Afrosoricida; family Chrysochloridae; genus Chrysochloris; species Chrysochloris asiatica. The sequence continues at coordinate 16,788,993 of NW_006408580.1, read as the reverse complement.
CTTCAATACACTTTGGACTTTTTCCTTAAGTACCATTGGCTCTTGATCATATGCATATCTTGAAATGTTTGAACACAGTCCATTTCTTGTTGATACAGTGAGTGTGTATTCCTTCCGTCTTCTTTTGATGTTTTCTGCATCATTCAATATTTTGCCTATAGAATCCCGCAAAGTAGTAATTCGAGACTTTAAATACAGAATTACTCACCCATCCTTATGGTATGGAAATAAGGTACTGAGAAACGAGGACACTAAAAAATTTTAGCTTAGCCTAAAGTAAAATTATATACAGTTGTTAAGGAGCTCTGGTAATGTAGTGGTTATGAATCGGGCTGTGAACCGCTAGGTCAGCAGTTCGAAACTACCAGCTGTTCCGCGGGAGAAAGATGAGGCTTTCTGCTTCCGTAAAGATTTACAGACTCGTAAACCCTGTTCAGGGTCGCTATGGGTTGGAACCGACTCGAAGGCACTTTGCAACAACAGCAACAAAGTAAAATTAAACCCAAATAGCTATTTTAGAGCAGCAGTTATAATTAAAAGTTTAACTCCCGCCCTAGCTATATCCCATAATTAATCACTCCTTTTCAATCTCCAAAGCAGAATTTATGACCCAAATGAGGGGTCAACTCTCTTCCAGGGAACATAGACAAAATTTGGAAACAGGAGCAGTTGAAACAGTCACTATGTTTAAGGAGTGACCACCCTAACTATTGACATGATCACCCTAAATACTGGAGTAGAAAACCAATACAACAATTCCTGCCCACATGTTCTGAGATCTCAATTTTCATTCCCCTTAAAAATCCCAAGCTGCCCTTCAGTCAGGGAGGCAGAACTGGGAGATTTCAGCTCCCCTGCTCTTTTGAGTGTCAATACACATTAAAACCTTTGCCCTTTGCTCTGAGCCCTCTCTCTGAATATTGGCTTTACCAGTGGCAGGTGACAAGAATCCCTTTGCAGTTACAAACCTGGCAACTGAGGTGGGACACTTGGTCAACTGAGATGTTGGGGGTCTCTGCAAGACTAGCCCTCTTGGAAGGCCCTCGCTGGCCCATAGGAAGGACTGAAGTGTAGCACTCAGAGCATAACTGAGCAACAAGAGTCAGTTAGTCGATGAATCACCTAAAGGTAGTCTGCAAGTTGTTCTTGTGTTCAAGGTTGTGACAGATAAGGCCAGTAGACAGAGGGGCTGTCCTTGGTTTCTAGGTGAAGAAATACCTCAAATGACCTTTCCTATGAGTAGGATCACACAGAGAAAGGACTACATATTGTAATAGGAAGGCAGGCCTAGGTTTTGGATTTTGATTCCTCTAGAGGTGAGTATAAGGAGCTCTGGTAGCGTAGTGGTTACGAATCGGGCTGCGAACCTTAGGGTCAGCGGTTCGAAACTACCAGCCGCTCCGCGGGAGAAAGATGAGGCTTTCTACTCCCGTAAAGATTTACACCCTCGGAAACCCTGTACAGGGTCGCT
>NW_006408580.1:16770486-16787422 GCF_000296735.1 Chrysochloris asiatica | reverse complement strand
AAACTACCAGCCGCTCCGCGGGAGAAAGATGAGGCTTTCTACTCCCGTAAAGATTTACACCCTCGGAAACCCTGTACAGGGTCGCTATGGGTCGGACCTGACTCGATGGCACTTAACAACAACAACAACAGAGGTGAGTATGTGGTCTCTGTTTTAGTTTTGTCTCCTTTGACTCACTTAGGATTCTCTGGTTCTGGAATTGTGATTAAGGGCAGGATTTCTGGGCCATTTCCCAGACTCTATCTACCAACAGTTGTGGGTAGTGTTGTATATCTGAGCTTGAAGGGAAATACTGTCCCTCCCAGATTGTGAGATGTTGTTGTTAAATGCCATTGAGTCACTTCCAACCCATAGCAACTCTGTATAGGGTCTCTGAGAAACAGCTGGTGGATTTGAGCTGCTGACCTTGCAGTTCAAACTGACCTTGTGGTCCAGCACATTATCCTGAAGTGTCACACCAGAATAGGGGGACTTTTAACTTGTTTCGGCCTGATTTACCAAGAATTTCATTATCGTATTGATTTTCTTGTCTGCCATCTAGTGGTCCTGTTAACTGTGGGGAAAGGTACCTGTCCTTGGTAAAAGACCTTGGGGAGAGGAGAGTGGAGAGACGCCAGGTCCCTAGGTCATGAATGGAATGTATGATTGAGACAAGAAAACTAATGTAAGAATGACTAGAATTTTAACACTACAGGTGGTCAGATATTCATTTGTTCTGTGTTTTTGTTTGCTTATTTTTGTCTATGAATAAGAACCCAGATTTTTTACTTTTACAGACTTCATTTCAGTTTCAGGTTTGATTTTAGGAAAATCCATATAACCCAAGAAAAAGAAAGCAGGAAATGGAGAAGAGATGGCTGGAGTGGGCCCAAGAGTCAGCACACAAGAAGAAATGGAGGAGTAAAGTCATCTTAACCATGAGACCACCATGGGCACCCTCAGTCAGGACAAACCGTGTCTCAGAAACCTATTAGAGGCTGCCCAAGAACCAGCCATAGTAACTGTCATGTATTGCCCAGCATACCAACACAGAAGCTGGAGAAAATTGTCACACTGACAAAACTGCCAAGTGATCAGACTGGCTCCCATGCTTGCAGACCCTAGCCCTAAACCCCAACCTTCATGGATATGAAGCTGTTCATATCCATGAACTCCCCCTGAATAGTTCAAGAGAGCTACTGGCTGGAGATTCAAGAACTTGCCAATTAAAATGGAACCTGCACACCTCCTGGAGATCCCAATCGACCGTCAAAACTGAAAAGATGAACCACATCCTAAAGAAAACCCTAGCAAACCTTTGCCAAGAGACTAATCCAACTTACGACTGGGTGCTTCCCCTTGCCCTGCTCAGAATCGGAGTTGCCCCTAGAAGCAGGCTCAGATTTAGCCCCTATAATTTGGTAGTTGAGAGACCATTCCTAAAGGAAGCCTCTTTCCCTACTGTGATTATGACTCATGTTCACAAATAAGAGTAATTGTGATTCCTTGGCCCCACCTTAAAGATGATTAATCAGTTAGCTTCTCTCTGAAAGTCTTTCCCCTTGGACACACCTCTCACAGGCACTTCCCAGGAGACTGTGTACTACTTAAGGTTTGGAAGGCCCAGCACCCACAAGAACAACAAGTCGACTCCTTCACTTGTACCCCCACCACTCGACTTATTCATAAAAAATTTACTAAGAGATAAGATGGCTTGTTTATTTTACCTGTTTTCATGATTTTTCCTCTTTTGGGAAGCCCGCCTAGGAGAAAGGCTCACCCACTTGTCCTGCAAGCTGAGAGTTAAGCCAGAGCTACACTATCCCTCCCATATGTGGTATCAGCCTTTACCTCAGTGGGGCCTATTAAGTGAATAAAGCAAGACCCAGAAACTAGGGATTCTGATGCAAATGTCATTGGGGATTTTAAGTCCTTGCAGACTAATAATGAGGCATTCTTCTCCCACAAAGATTTAGAGTCTTGGAAACCCTATACAGGATCGTTATGAATTGGAACTGACTCGATTGCACTTAACAATTCATCACCTGGTTCTGGGTATGGAAAAAGTTCTGAGAGCTCAATACACCTCCTTGAATTCATTAGCTTTTATTAATTTTTAGATAGTCGTATTGCTTTGGACTTTCTGCTTGCTAAGTTTGGAGGAGTTTGGCTGTTAACATGATTTGCTGTGCTTAGGTTAATATCACAGGGGAAGTTGAACTTGGACTCCATGTCATCAGCAAGGCAGCGGAGTAGACTAGTTGTAAGCCCCAAGAGACAGTGACCTGGACCTGGTTCACCAATACCTTCCCCACTTTCAGACCTTGGCTTACTCCCTTAAATACTATGATGGTATGCCGTCGTCGTGTCAGTTCCGATGCATAATGGTCCTGTGTAGGGTTTCCAAAGCAGTAAATCAGTTCCGATGCATAGTGACCCTGTATAGGGTTTCCAAAGCAGTAAATCTTTGTGGGAGAAGAACGCCTCATCTTTCTCAAACCCACCATTCACTGATTCAAACCCACCATTCACTCCTCAGAAATGCTATAGTGTCAGTATGAGTTAGAACCAATTCAGTGGCACTCAGCAAGCATGTTCCCCATCATTCTGAAACAACTGCTTTGATAGAATGATGGAATAGCCTTCTAAAGATACAATTACAAAGCCAGCTAGGTGGCAACACCTTGCAAGATTGAGGCAATGTTCTCCAGGATTCTGTATATGCTCTAAACCAGTGTCCAATATATGGTGCTGTTTCTTCAATAGCCAGGATTCATGGGTCCAAGAACCAATGGGTGAAATGGGAATGTCACCACTCATTACTACTCCTAGTAACCCACTTGCAAAATTTTTGCTTCCTTTTCCTGTGACCCTACGATTTTGGGGTCTGAAGGTATTCGTTCCAAAGGAAGGAATACTTCCACCTGGAGACACAATAGTGATCCCATTGAACTGTAACTTAAGAATTCCCTAGCCACTTTGGACTCCTCATACCTCTAGATCAACAGGCAAAGAAAGGAGCCACTGTATTGAATGGTATGATTGACCCTGATTACCAAGAGGAAATAGAATCAATACTACATAATGGAGTAAAGGAGATGTCTGGACCCAGATTTCTTAGGACTTACTTCTCTTAGTACTACTATGCTCTGTGATTAAAGTCAGTGGTAAACTATAAAAACCCAGTTCTGACTTGACCTCTAAGGGTCCAGAATGACGGTTTATGTCACCCCACCAGACAAGGAGCCACAACCAGCTGAGATGCTTGCTGAGGGCAAAGGGTATATGGAACCAGGGGTGGAAGAAAGTAGTTATAAATACCACCTATGGACCATATGACCAGTTTCAGAAACAAGGACTAAAATTGTTCTGAGTATTGTTTCCTGGTATGTGTTCATCAAAAATTTTTCATTTTGTTCACTTATAAAATATAAGATGTAAATGGGCTTAATGCATTTTTTGGTTGTACGCAGTAGTTTTATCATGTTAGGTGTTAAGTATGACTTTACAATTGTCTTTATTTATAAACCATGCATGGTTTAAGGAGCTATATATAGGAGCCAAGCTGACAAGGAGTGAACTGTGATAGTTCAGGTCTTTTATGTAAACATGACTGGGCCAGGATTCTCAATGATTGATCAGGTAAGACACAGTAATCTTCCATGATGAGATCTAATATAATGTAATCAACTGTCTGCTATGAGCAGTCAGTCATTCAAAATGACGTTTCATCGGGGGTGTGACCTGCTGAATATACTGGACACTGATGCAAAGCTTGCTTGATTTTTGCTGGGTCTGGATCCTGCATATGGTTCATCATCTAACCTCCTTTTCTTTGGACTCGAGCCAGTGGCCTGTTCTATTGGCTGGCAATCCTGGGAGTCAACAATCTTGTACCTTACCTGCTGATCTTGGGTTCATCAGTCCTGCAGCTACATGCATCAGAAGCCTTCAGCCTGACATCTGACCTCTAGACTTGGGACTTACCCACCTCTGCAACTCTGTGAGCCATTTTCTTGAGATCAGTCTGTCTTTCTATATACATGTATAAACTTCACTGGTTTTGCTTCTCTAGAGAACCCAGCCTAAGACATTTTTACGTTTTTAAAAAAGGTCATTGTAGGTCCATATGCAGTTATAGGAAATACAGAAAGATCTTGCAGGCACTTTACAGTTACCCCAAATGGTAATATGTTGCAAAACTATAGCACAGTATCCCAACCAGATATTGAAATTGATAAAATACACAGAACTTATTCTGATTTCTCCAATTTTACTTGTCCTCCTGTTTGTGTACTTAGTTCTATAGAGCTAAGTCATATGTGTAGATTTGCATATTCCAGCTCCACAGCTGAGATACTGAATAGTTTCAATACCACAAAAATTCCTCCTGTTGATATTTTATAACCACATCCTCCCCTCATCATCCTGCCCTCTCCCCAACTGTTTGCACTTTGAATATGTTCTCTAATTTTAAAGTCTGCTCCTCATTTCAATAACATTACTTAGATGGAATCCTATAGTATGCAACCTTTTGGGATTGATTTTTACTCAGCATAATTCTCTAAAGTTGTTTCCTGTGTAAATAGTTGGCTTTTTTTTTTTTTTTTTTGCTGAGCAGTGCATTCCATGTACGTACCAAAGTTCATTATAACACTCACCCACTGAAAGACATCTGAATGGGGTTTTTTGATAATTATGAATAAAGCTTCTATAAATATTAGAGTACACTTTGTTGATCTATTTTTCATTCACCATGTGTTGACCATGTATGGCCCATTCCCATAAACCTACCCCTGACTTAGTACGCCACCTACTGTACCACAATAGCTGTTGGCACCATTATGAAAACTGCTGCTGGTATTGCTAGTCAGTATTGGAGTTTGGACAGCCTTCCTTGGTCTGGAATGTGGGGGAGAGAGGGAAGAGCAGCTGTGGTTCTACCATTAAAACTCAAGTGAATCCTTAACAATATCCAGGTAGTTTTGCATCTCTTTGTTCCCTTCTCTTACTCTCAATTGAATAAACAAAATTGAGATCGCTTAAGTTAGAAGCTGATATACATTGAAAAAGGATAAAGTATTGAATAACAATAATAAAAAAGGTATATATGTGGTGGGGCACAGTGAAAACTGAGTACATATTATTGCATCAGCCCAGGCATCTCCTTAGGAACTGCAAAGAAGCTTCCCCATATAATGTTCATCTTTTAAGGATCCTAGAATAGGGTGGTTGTCTATGTTTTGTCTCCTCCAGGGAAGAATGATATCATCTCAGTGGTGAAAAACTTGCCTACACAATGTCCCAACTTCAATCGTAAAATCTTAAAAAATCTATTTTGTGAAGGGGCACTTTTCGTAAAACAATGGCCATTTCTAGCTAGGCCTGTATTGTCAACATATGCAAAGATGATGCGGAGTGACATTAAGTAGAACCACAATGGAAATTACAATTTGGAACTAGATAGGGTAGAATCTTCTGGACCACTGAGGCTAGTGCAAAGTAATGATGGTCCTCTAAATCTTGTCAGGGCTTAATGATTAAGATACGTCTGTAGGGTGGTTCATAAATGTGCCAGGTCAATTTTATAGAATTATTAGATATGAGAACTATGAACCTCTTCAGTCACAAAAACAGAGCCACTTTCTGAATTACAAAGTAAATTCCCCTTGGATAGATTCTAGCATACGGGGTGAAATGTTCAATTCATCTTTCAATTGAAAGACTTAATCCCTTTGCTATTAAGAGTCACCAATTTTTCTACCACTTTTTAAAAACTGCAATCAAGAACAAGATTTTTTATTCAAACTTTGTAAATATAATCCTAAGCATTCTAAGGCAACTTTAAAAACATGAGGATGCTAGACGGGTCTGGTGAAAGGAGATTCTTATGATTCAATAGTAATTGTTATCATGACTAATTGCACCTATCACAACTGTAAAGGTAGACGTTTTGTAACAAAAACTGGGGAATAGTTAATCTTACATTCCAGGAACAGAGAACCCTAAGACCATCAAGAGAGAAGAGCATGAGCGGGATATGGGCCCCTATCCAGAGAAGCAGTGACACCAGAGATGGAGGCAGAGATGAGGACATAGAGAAAGGGAGCAACTCAGGACTCTAGATTCATGGAAAGAGAGGGACTGAGAACTGGCAGCCAGGAGGGAGGCTTGCAGAATATGCCCTTGGGTTGTTTAAATGATTATATATTCCTGAGTGCTTTTTTGTACATCCATAAAACCCCCCCCAAAAAAACAAAGGGAATAGAAGAATGATGATGCACAGAGAGGATTGTAATCACTGAAATGAAACGAAATAAGATAGTATGAGTGTAAAACCGACATTCTCCCATGCAAACTGTCACTTAATTCACAATAAAAACTTTAAAAAAAAACACCTGAGGATGGCTACGGAAAATGATTGATGTCATTGTACATGCTAAAAAACGTTTAACTGCAACTGTTGTTATCTCTATTTCTATAATAAAAAAAGAGAGAAAAGAAATGTAATAATGAATGTAGGTGGTGAAAATATATTTAAGGACTGATAATTAGGTAACATCCAACATGGAAAGAAGATTAGAAAAGAAGTTTTTACTAGAGAAACTATAACGAGCTGTTACCATCACTTAGGGTAGAATACTGGTACTTTACAAACATAAAATTATAGCTTTGCAAAAATGCTAGTTAGTACTGACATTTGAATACCCTAATTTCACATGCTTAAGACCATTAATTAAAAGAAAAAGAAACAGTAACAACTCAGTTGTTAGATGACAAACAGAATGAAGTTCTTTACCCAAAATAATCATTAGAAGCCAATAAATAACTTATTTTTTAAAACATACTTATGTAAAAATTGATTTTGAAATCACAAAAAAAATAAACTAGGAGTTATGAATAATTATGCAATGGTGAATACTGGGTTCATGTTGCGATTTTCATGTTTTTTTCCTGTACAATGTATGTGGTGCCATATGAGTGTAGCTTTATTAAACCTCCTTTTCAGTATGTCTGGAAGCATAACGACATTTTAAACCACTCAATAACAATCCAAAAGCATGTGTACAGCGCAAGCAGATAATCTTTATTTTCACTAGAAATAGAGCACATAGCAGGCTCACGAGGTATGTTTTTAATGATTTTTTTTCAAATCAGGCTTCAATAGCAATAATCAAAAATGATGTATTAAAAAGAGTTATGTCACAATAATAAAAAATGAGCCTTAACTACACAGATCTTTTGGTCACTAGTAAAATCTCTAAGGGCACAAAAGTCAGCAGCATAGAGTGACATACAGGTAATGACTATGAGAATTTTTGACACGTCAAAAATGTAGATCACTGCATTAAACCTAATCTGTATATTTTCTCATTGTTCTTAAACAATGAACAATTTTTATTCAGCAAAACATCAGACATGCAAAGGATATTCCTAAAAGAATACTCCCTTAATTTTGTCAACACTAAGCTTTGTGTTTTCCCTCAAAAAATTCCAGTGAATCATGATTTCACTATACTCCTATGTATTAGTGTTAGTGGTATGCAACATTGATTTTGCTATTCCAAGATCAAATAGCAGATTGACTTCGCATTTGGTGGACAGCTGTGGGTACCATAATTTTTCACCTTTTATTTTCTTAATAAACTTGACATTTCATAAACCCTGAGTTATTAGATAACCTGCTAGCGTGTGAGCGCTTTTCATTCATAGTTTATCCCATTCAATTTGAAGCCCACACAATAAGTATTTAAAATTATTTACAGATGGTTGTTATAACTAAAGCCATGATGTAATTCACTGCTAGGATAATTTGATGTCAAATAAGGCCTGCAAGCAAGAGTTGCATGTTTTGTTTATTTTTAACTCACAAGAAGCAATCTATAAAATGACATCTGTAACTCTCTGGCAGCAAGTGCTTTTCATTTCACTTACTTAGACATAGATAACCAGATTCACTATTCTCCTCTCATTGTTTTATCTTTCCCAAACATAAGTGCTACAGTTTTCCAGCTAAAAGGTGCCAAGCTAAATCGAGAATCTGAAGAGAGTATTAAGAACTGTAATGCCTAGCAAAGAAATCCACCATACCCGACATTCAATATATGTTTCTTCCACATGAAATGAGTGAAAAGAACTGTAAGGCAGTTGTTTGAGTTGTTGGCCATTCACCACACACACTGTAACTTATTTTGCTTAGCTAGGGAAATGAGGTCACCAGATCTAATTCATATTCAAATGCAAATCCAAAGATTTGAAATTAAAAAGAAAAAAAAAATGATCTTAAAATTCTCAGAGAAAGTTAACAAGTTAATTGTGGTGGTGGTGTGCCATGGAGTCGGTTCCGACTCATAGTCACCCTGCGTATGGATTCAGAAGCTGTAGATCTTTACCGGAACAGAAAGCCTCATCTTTCTCCTGCAGAACAGCTGGTAGTTTCGAACTGTTGACCTTGAGGTTAACAGCCCGACTTGTAACCACTACGTTACCAGAGCTCCTTAAGTTAATTCTAGTTGCTACTATAATAGTGGTGGCGGTGGTGGTTGTAGGCCTACCACTGAGTTGTTTCCAATTCATAGCAAGCCTGTACAGGATTTCTGAGGCTGTAAATCTTTACAGGAGCAGAAAGCCTCATAGTAGTGAGCAGAAAAGAAAAAAAAAAAAGCAATTACATCTCACTAAATTGTGATGTTGTAGGATAAGCAGTAGACTGCTAATAGCAAGGTCGGCAATTCAAACCCACCAACTGCTCCTTGGAAACTCTATACAGGGACACTGTGAGTCGGAACCAACTCGACAACATTTAATAACAACAACAACAACAAAGTAAGAGAAGAGAAGAAAAAAAACAACAACTTAAATTTTAACTAATTCTTATTGTCTCCATATTTACCTTTGAAGCTTTTTGATCATCCATTTCTCCCTGTTAGCTTCTCTAGAGAGAGGAATTTTGCTATCTATATGCATTCATCCATTTCCTTAGGTACATACAGCTAATGAAAAACTGGTATGAATATAATTACATTTTTATGTAATGCCATATTTCTGCTTTTATGTTTGCTAACATTCAATTTTTCCTATTTTAATGACTCTATATAGAATATGAAAGAATCTTTCAACATATTATGAGATTGCTTGCTTAGAATATTCCATTTGTGAATAGCCTTGAAGCATATTGTACACTTTTCATCTAGTGCATTAATAAGTAACTACTGCTCTTTTTAGACAGGATACACTGGCAAATTCTTAAGTTAATGGCTTTGGCATAACATTTTTAATCAGTTACAGGACAATTGCAATGGCGAAAACATTGGCGATACAATTCATGGTTCGGTTCTCCCATCGTACAGTACAGGTTCCTGAAAACACACAAAAACAGAACTTTCAAATACCAGCAAAACCTCAAAATAACTAAGATATATCTACACAGTTGTCGACAGGTTTTACTGTCCTATTTTCTTCACTCAGTTAAATCTTTACATTTTGTAGTTGTTTGAAGGTACCCGTCTCACTAGGTTCAAAGCAATTGTCTTCATAAAGTTCTTTTGAGAATTTAACAAGCGATTAATAAGCATCTGATTAAAAAGTACACTATTTGACTTTGCTAGAAGTTGGATTTTGTTTGAAGGTCTCTTACCATCGGATGTGGTATCCCAAAAGCATGAGCTGGCTGTGTGAAAGCCATATGCACTCTTCTGCACCACTGCACAGGTCACTAAAAATAAAACCACAGCGTAAGAGCGCACAGCAACATGAGAAGATAGCCCACATCTCCGTGGCACAGACCAGAGCTCTGAAGGCTATACAAATACTACAGCATAAAACATTTAGCAAAAGGACTGGAAAACAAAAAGTCTATCATCTGCATTATCCATAATCATGGATTTGAGCCTTCTGGACCCAGTCTGTTTTTTGCCCTTTGCCATAACCACTGGTGATCATGGTGGTGGTGGTGATGTGCCGTGGAGTCGGTTCCAACTCATAGCGACCCTGTACAGGGTTTCCGAGGCTGTAAATCTTTACGGGAGCAGAACGCCTCATCTTTCTCCCATGGAACAGCTGGTAGTTTTGAACTACTGACCTTGCGGGTTTCACAGCCTGATTCGTAACCACTATGCTATCAGAGCTCCTTAGGGCAGTAAAATTCTGTTCCAAACTGTATGCCTTATCCCATGGGCATACCACAGGCGCAGATACGAAAACAACAAAAAGAAGACGTTTATAAACAGTTATTGAGTGGCACTTCACATTCCTACATGTAAGGAGGCATGGGATGATTGAAACACGAGAGGGCTACAGAGGTTTCGGTGGAAAGTGATAACTAATATAAACAAACGTCAAGGGCGATGCTACTTAGGGCAAGCAGATGGTTGGCAGTGGCTCCATCTGTTTTTGAGTAGTAAAAGGTCTATTTTTTAGGGAGCATCATATATTTTTGGATCAATAAGTTAATCAGAATTCTGTCATGCCTATTCAGTGTCTACCAACTGAAGTATTTACCATTCAAAAAGTTCATGGTCTTTTCATTTCATTCTTCCACAAACTTTTTGAAGGCCTTCATAAATTCTCTAAAATAAGAGATAATCACAAAGATAAAGGTGAATAAATGACTGAGAAAGGACATTGATACTTACCAATATATTTATAAGCTTTTCCCAACTTAACCAAATGTGCTAATGACTGTTCCACAATGCTTGCAGTCCATTGGTTGATATTGTTTTGATTGTAATCTTCACCACCCAAGACCCCATCTATACACTAAAAGAGCAGAGGTTGAATTAGCCTAAAAGGACACATTTTACACAACAAGCAGCAAAAAACGTGTTCAAGACATCAAATACATTTATAACCTCATAAGACATCTTGAAAAACATGTATTTGCTAAATACTTATTACACAGGATCTTTAATGGCTAACTGTTTTCAAAGTGTTTCCGCTTGTGCTATCTCACTCTATCAGGCACTATGGGGCATATAAAGATAAATACAGCATGGCCTCTGATGCAAATAACCTAACAATCTAGCAGAGAGGCTAACAAAATAACTCTAATATCTATATCACAAGGAAGGCTAATTGAGGGTAATAAGTTAGGTTATAAAATGATTATAGTGAGGGAGATTAAAAGAGGGTGGTTTCAACTGGTTAAAGAATGATTTTGGAACAGCTGAAATTTTAAATGGATCTCACGCTAGAAATATAGGATGAGGCTAATTTAAAAATACAGTTGACTCTTGAACACCTCCCACACAGTTGTTGACCTTCCATGCAGTAGAAAATCCACGTGTAATTTACCACGGAACCTTAAACACCACCGGTTTGAACTGCAGAGGCCCACTTAAACACACTTCTTTTCCCCTGTTGCCATTGCCGTGAACTCACGTGCCGTGTTGTTGTTAAAAGCTGTCAAGTCAGTCTGACTCACAACGACCCTGCATAGGGTTTCTGAGCAGGGGCTGGTGACTTTGAACTGCTGACCTTGGGGCTCAAACTGACCTAGCAGTCCAGTACTTATCCCACTTGAAAAGGCACCTGTAGAGCCCCCCTCTCAGACCTCAAGTTGACCCTTGTTGTAGGTACCCAGATCTGGGTGAGTGTGGAGTAGTCTTGTCACAGGGCTTTCAGGCAGGTGTAACATGGTCTCAGGGTGGACTGATGATGTCCACGGTGTCCAGGGGCAGATCTAATCTAACCCAGATTAATGGCAGCAAGGGCTTGCTAGGACACAGGTCCCAATAATCAGACTCATAACACAAGCCTGACACGGTACAAAATGGGTCTGATCATTATCTATGAGCTTGCAGAGTTAAAAATGTCTCTGAACTGAGTGTTCATAAATATCTTACCCTTACACACAGTACAGGCTATATGTGATGTCACTAAAATAATTAAAATTTCTCAGCTAGAACTGATTCCCAAAGAGGAACTACTTTTCTGTTTGTTTAACAAGAGGATCAAATTCCATGTTCTAAATATTTTTCTTAAGATTCTGATTTACTGTCATATCTGACTCAAAAAGATGTTTAAAATGATTGCTCTAAGTGATAACTGAGCTTAAAAAAGAAAAGGAAAAAAAAATATCTAAAGATAGGCATTTATAAGGTCTATTATCTTGTTGTTGTTAAGTGTCATCGAGTCAGTTCTGACTCATAGCGACCCTGTATAGGGCTTCTGAGGAGTGGATGGTTGATTTGAATTGATCTTGTGGCTCGCAGTCTAGTGCTGACCCTACAAAGCCACACCAGGAGTCCATTGACCCACCATATATATCTATTTCATATATGTTGTTGTTGTATACCACTGAGTTGATTCTTGCTCTCATTGATCCTATATAACAGAACAGAAAGTCCCCATAGGGTTTTGTAGGCTGTGATCTTTACAGGAGAAGATTGCCAGGTCATTTCTCCTGAGTAGCAGTTGGTGGTTTTGAAGATCAGACTTTTAAGTTAGTAGCCGAGCACTTACACATTGTGCCACCAGAGCGCATACACAAACACACACACACTTTTAAAACATTAACAGTTAAAATAATATTTGGCTCTACTAATATAAAAATAATTTGATTTAAAAGACAGAGCATCAATTCTATAATACAGAAAACCAGTTTTCTAGGCTAAGAAAGTACTTAAACAGCTTTCAGAGTAAGCCTCAAGAGGCCTGACAGCATACAATAAGAACAGAAGCATCTTTGTGGAGAGTTAGAGATTCAGTGAATACTAAACATCTTGCTGATTTAACACACAGGTTTCTAACTTTATAGTGAAAATCAAAATATTAACTTTGAAAAAATCTCAATGACCATAGTTGCAAGATAAACAAATATATAACTCACCTCCTTAACTATATTATGCGCTTCATCAGCATTAAAACCAACCTGAAAAGGAAAACAAATAATGAAGCTGCTTACAACACAAACTTGCTTTATTTGTAGATTTGATGATAAAGAGAATACCCTAATGTGATGTAGACAGGTGTTAGTGATGGGAGACCATATCAGTAAGGGTCATCAAGAAGTCCAGCTTAGCTACCAATCCTACTCAGAATACTTACACAATGTGTAAATTCAGTGTTGTCAAGTCAGTGTTGATTCATAGAGACCATATGCACAACAGCTTCACAATTGTTATATTAAAGCTATTGTGGCAGCCACTGTGCCACTCTGTCTTGCTGGGGGTCTTCCTCTTCTTGGCTGACCCTCTATCAAGTATGGTCCCCCTCCAGATAACATTTCTAAATTTATGAATTCTCACATCCTGGCGTCCAAGGAGCACTCTTGTTGTACTTCTTCCAAGACAAATGTTTATTCTTTTGGCAGTCCATGGAATTTTCAATATTCTTCACCAACACCATAATTCAAATGCATCAATTTTTCTTGGGTCTTTCTTATTCACTATCCAGCTTTTGCACACATCACATATGAGGCGGTTGAGAATAACATGGCTCGAGTCAGGTGTACCTTGGTCCTCAAAGCAACATCTTTGCTCTTTAACACTTTAAGGAGGTCTTAACACTTTAAGGAGGTCTTTTGCATCAGATTTGCCCAATGCAACAGGCTTTGACTGCTGCTTCCATGAGCATAGATTATGGATGCAAGTAAAATTAAGTCCTATACAATGTCAATCTTTTCTTTGTTTATCATGATGTTGTTTTGTTTTCTTTACACTGAGTTGTAATCCATACTGAAGGCCGTATTCTTTGATCTTCATCAGCAAATACTTCAAGCCTTCTTTTCCTTCACCAAGCAAGGTGTCATCTGCATATAGCAGGTTGTTAAAGAGCCTTCCTCTAATCCTAATGTTATGTTCTTCTTCATGGAGTTCAATTTCTCTGTTAATTTGCTCAACATACAGATTGAATAGTATGGTGAAAGAATACAACCCTTATGCACACTTTTCCAGATTTTAAACTACCCAGTATCCTCTTGTTCTGTTCAAACAATTGCCTCTTGTTCTATATACAGGTTTCGCATGAGCACAATTAAGTGTTCCGGAACTCTCATTCTCTGTAATGTTGTTCATAGTTTGTTAACTGTACAGAATCAAATGTCTTTGCGTAATCAATACAACAGAAAGTAAACACCTTTCTGGTATTCTATAATTTCAGCGAGTCATCTGACATCAGTAATGATATCCTCTGTTCTGTGTCTGCTTCTGAATTCAGCTTGAATTTCTGGTAGCTTCCTGTCAATGTGTTATTCTAACCATTTTTAAATTATCTTCAGAAAAATTTTATTTGCATGTGATATTAAGGAGCTCTGGTAGCGTAGTGGATTATGAGCTGAGCTGCTAACTGCAAGATCAGCAGTTCGAATCTACCAGCCATCCCGCGGGAGAAAGATGAGGCTTCCTGCTCCCATAAAGACTGACAGCCTCAAAAACCCATTACGAGGTCACTATGAGTCGAACAAACTCCAAGGCATATAATCACCATCATTAATAATATTGTTTGATAGTTTCTGCATTCTGTTGGGTCACCTTTCTTTGGAATAGGCACAAATATAGACCTTTTCCAGTTGATTGGCCAGATAGCTATCTCCCAAATTTCTAGGCATAGACTAGTGAGTGCTTCCAGGACTGGATCAGTTTGTCGAAACATTTCTATTGGTATATCATCAAAAAAGCTTTGTTTCTACCTAATGTCTTCAATATCAGCGGTTCTTGATTATATTCTACCTCCTGAAATGGCTGAATATTAACCAAATCTTTTTGAAAACAGTGACCTGTGTATTCCTTCAACTTCCTCTGATGCTTCTTTCATCTTTCAATGTTTTGCCCATAAATATTGCACGTCGAGGCTTGAATTTTTTCTTCAGTTCTTTTAGCTTGAGAAATACTGAGCATGTTCTCCCCTTTTGATTTTCTAACTCCAAGTTTTTGCACATTTCATTAAAACACTTTTGTCTTTTCAAGCTTACCTTAGAAATTCTCTGTTCAGCTTTTTTACTTCACCGTTTCTTCCAGTTCCTTTAGCTACTCTACATTCAAAAGCAAGTTTCAGATGTCAGAGTCTCTTCTGACATCCAGTTTGGTCTTTTCTTTATGGTCTTTTAAATGAACTTTTGCTTTCTTTACATTATGATGTTCTTAATGGCATCCCACACCTCCTCTGGCCTTCTGTCATTAGTGTTCGATGTGTCAAGTCTGTTCTTGAGATGGTCTCTGAATTCAAGTGGGATATACTCAAGGTCATGGTTTTGCCTCTTGTTATTGTTGTTCTTAAGTGCTATTGAGTTGGTTCTGACTCACAGCGACCCTGTGTAGGGTTTCCAAGGAGTGGATGGTGAGTTTGAACTGTCAACTTCAGGATTAGCTGTCCAGTGCTTACCCTACAGTGCCACACCAGAACTCATGTGGACTTGTTTTAATTTTCTTCAGATTCAGCCTGAACTTGCATATGAGCAACTGATGGTCTGTTCTACAGTCAGCCTCTGACCCTGTTTTGGCTGATGATATGGAGTTTTTCCACTGTCTCTTACCATGGGTGTAGTCAATTTGATTCATGCGTATTTCAGCTGGCAAGGTCCATGTGTGTAGTTGCTGTTCATGTTGTTGTAAAAAGTATATGCAAAGAAGAAGCTGTTGGTCTTACAAAATTCTATCATTCGATCTCCAGCATCATTTCTATCACCAAGGCCATTTTCCCCCCAACTACTGATTCCTTCTGTTTCCAACTTTCACATTCCAATCAGAGGTAACAATCAATGCATCTTCACTATAAGCTTGATCAAGTCCAGATGGAAGAAGTCAGTAGAATTCTTCAGTTTCTTCATCATTGTCTTTGGTGGTTGGTGTGCAAATTTGAAATATTAGTTTATTAACTTGCAGTGCATTGCAAGATAAGTCATGAATTGTTCTTTTTGAGGATGAAAGCAACACCATTCCTCTTCAGTTTGTCATTCTCTGAATAGTAAACCATATGACTGTCTGATTCCAAATGCCCAATACCTGTCCATTTCAGTGAATTAAAGCCTAGAATATTGTTCTTTATGCATTCCATTTCATTTTGATGATTTACAATATTCCTAGAATCATACATGGTACAAACCACTTTCTAATTATCAATGAATGTTTGCAGCTGTTTCTTATTTTGAGTCTTGCTCGCTTGGCAAATGAAGGTCCTAAAAACTGAACTCCATCCATATTATTAACGTCAACTCTACTTTGAGGACGCAGTTCCTATTCAGTCCTATTTTGAGGGCCTTTCAACCAGAGGTACTCATCTTCTGGTACTATTTCTGACAATGTTTTACTGCTATTCATTAGGTTTTCAGGAGCTAATCCCTCAGAATTGGACCTAGTCTGTTCTTAGTCTGGGAGCTCTGCTAAAACCGATCCACCATGGGAGACCATGATGGTATTTAAAGCACCAGAGGCATAACTTCCAGAATCACAGCAACAAGAAAATCACCACAATATGAGAAACTGACAGACATGTGGGGTAGACCACTTTAATCAAATATAATAAACCACTTCCAACCCATCTCCCAAGAGATTCTGATTCATTAGGGACTCCTGCTGTGGCACTCTAGGATAAGAACTGGACTATGAACCACAAACCCTATACAAGGTCCCTAGGAGTCAGAAATGACTTGACAGCAGTTAACAACAACAAGGGCAGGGCCAGGGCGAGTACATTAAAATTGTTGTTGTTGTTAGGTGCCATCGAGTCGGAACCGACTCATAGTGACCCCATGCACAGCAGAACGAAACAATGTCCGATCCCGGGCCAACCTCACTACCGCTGCCACACTTGAGTCCATCAATGCCACCACCTGGCCAATCCATCTCGTTGGGGGTCTTCCTCTTTTTCTCGGACCCTCCATCTCACCAAGCACGATATCCTTCTCCAGTGACTGTTCCCTCCTGACAATATGTCCAAAGTATGAGAGACGAAGTGTGGCCATCTTGGCCTCCAAGGAGCACTCTGGCTGTACTTCTTCCAAACAGATCTATTGGTTCTT
>NW_006408580.1:16765701-16769245 GCF_000296735.1 Chrysochloris asiatica | reverse complement strand
ACAATGACTCTGTGTATTCCTTCCATCTTCTCTTGATGCTTTCTGCATCACTCAATCATTTGCCCAGAGAATCTTTCAATAACAAAAATCGAGGCTTGAATTTTTTCTTCAGTTGCCCCAGCTTGAATAATACTGAGTGTGTTCTTCCTTTTGGGTTTTCCGATTCCAAATCTTTGCATATTTTATTATAATATTTGGCTTTATCTTCTCGAGCTGATCTTTGAAATTAAAATTAGCAACCCCCCAAAAACCCTGCTGGTGCTTCTGATGAACATCCTAGATTCAGAATCATAGCATTATTTAGTTCGAGAAATAAGCAAGGGGTTGATATAAAGAAAAGGTGTTTGGTTGTACAGTTTAGCATTAGATTGCTAAACGAAATGTCAGTGGTTCAAATCCAACAGCTGCTCTTCATTAGAGATACAATTTACAACCTTGGAAACCCTATGGAGTATTTCTACCAGTTCCTATCGGGTTGCTATGAGTCAGAATTGACTTGATGGCTTTTGTTGTTGTTAAGTGCCATGACGTTGGTTTTGACTGACAGAGACCCAGTAAAGGATTTTCGAGGCTGTACATCTTTGCAGGAACAGAGAGCCTTATCTGTCTCCTGTGAAGCAGCTGGTGGGCTTAAACCACTGACCTTGTGGTTCGTAGTCCTGTTCTGATCATACAGAGCTACCACACTCAGTAACAGTGGGTTTTCATTTTTTATTTTTAATATAAAGATATATAACCACAAGGTCAGCATTTTGAACCTACCAGCTGCTCCAACAGCAGAAATCTGTTTTCTGCTCCAGTAAAGATTGACAGCCTTGGAAACCCTATACAGGCTTGGTGTGAGTCAGAATCAACTCCTGGTCAGGCTTGGTGTGAGTCAGAATCAACACACAACCACCACCACCATAAACATTTATGTCTTCTCAGTACAGAGAAATAATTTGAACAATGTGCCAGAACGACATGGTCTATGAGAAGAGCGCTTAGTACACAATTTTCAATTTTGTTTTTTAACTTACGCTACATAAAATTGTGTCTTTCCTGAATTAAATTTTATAAACTCACTTACTAATTAAAAGGTTTTATCTTTAGTACTATAAATAGGTCTGGAAACAGTCTTTTCTTTAGAGTAGCTTTTTGAAATCCTGAATTAAAAGCAAGCATTAATTACATCCAAGTACCTTACAGTAGGAAACTGGGCTATGAGATAACACTGAAACCTAAACCAGACATTTCAGGTAATACATGATTTGCTTCCATGGAAACATTCTTAATGTGTTTTATGACATCAGTATATTTGTAAAAAACACTTTATGTATAACTAAAACTTAGTCCAAACAAGAAAATTCAGCAAATAACAGTTCTGACATGTATCATGTTAATTATTGATTTACTCATTTAATTACACCACAGAACTCCCCAATATCAAAAGCAGATATTTAGGAGTATTTATGAAAAGAAGTTTCACATATTGGCCCTACTGAAAAATTTTTAAGTTTGCCTTAAAATCAGCTCCTTATCTAATTGTAAAACTGACCTACAAATAAAATTACGTTCATTTCATTTCAATTTGGGAAGTTAAAACCAAACTGTTGCCATGGAGTTGATTCAAATTCATGGTGACCCCATGTGTGCAGCTGCACTCCATAGAGTTTTCAATGGCTGATTTTTTCAAGAAGTAGATTGCCAGGCATATCTTCCGGGCTGCTGGGAGAATTCTAACCTTCAATCATTCAGGCAAAGTCTCCTAATAATCTGGGTGGCCATGGCAACACAAGTAATTCCATTTCTTTTCAAATGTGTTAAGAAGTATTGCAGTAAAGAACATTTTTAGGAAAAGAAGACTAGAACTTTTGGGGTGTTATGACTCAGGATGAGCCAGCCTGGGAATTTCTTGAGTCCCAAATCTGTATTTCTAGAACATTTTACACACTTATGTAGCTACCTGCATCACAGAACTAATGAATTGATATGTGGCTCTAACTTCTACAGAAGTCCACATCCTAAACATGCCATACACTGAACCAGAAGCCCCTTCCACGATTCTGATCGATACCACTTTATTCCACTCATTTATTTTTCTGCACCTGTGGCTTCCACTGGACAGAAAACGCCCTTGCAAGCTTATCATAGGTTATGCTGGGATCAAACAGGCCTTGTCCTCTAGTGGCTAAAGTGAAACAAGGGCCTAAATTCAGATTGAGCATCTGTCATTCCTTGCAGTTGTAACTTAGGGCATGTCACTAAGCCACCATGAAAGTCAGAGTCCCCATCAGTAATAGGAAGTTAACAGCTGACATCATGGGGTGCTGGCCAGGATTAGGGAATTGAGTCAGCAAGCAAGGATTACTAATCCATAAAATACCTCCTTCCAGATCACCCCTGGGAAAGCTCTCAGGAATGGGAGGAGCTCTGCCATCAGTGCCTGGATGGAGCCAAGGGACTGTCCGCAGCACCTGCTTTGGGGACACCAAGGGGTGGAGGAAACAGCCGGGAAGACCGGTTTCCAAGGTCCTTGTGGCCCGGCAGACGGGCGGTGCCCGCCACCCCATCCCTACCCCAAGCACCCTAAATCAGGCTTTCCACACCTTGCCCTGGCCCGACCGCCTGCCCCTAGCGTTCTTGACCATCCTGGCCACCTAGGCCCCCAGCCCACTCTCAGGGCTGAGAAATCGGAGCCTTAGGGGTGGGGACCAGGGCGGGCGGGGCGAATGCCCATTCCCAAGGAGTGACCCCGGCTCGGAGGACTCCGCACTCTAACTCTGCAGGACGTTCTGCGCCAGGAGGCAAGTCCTCAGAGATCCCTCGCTGGAGTGGGCAGGGGGCGGGGGTCGCTCTCAGGAGGTCGAGGGGCGGTACCTCTTCGCAGTGGCGATGATACTCCTCCATGGTGGTGCTGAATTTCCCGGGGGCGGAGCGAGGGGTAGGCCTTGTTCCGCGGCGGCGCACTGGCCTCTGGGGAGGCTCCTCCCATATCACTTCCTGGAGGCTTTCCCTTTGTGCCGCGGTGGCGCCACCTTGGGAGAATGCAGACCTTGGGCGGGGGAGTGGGGGTTGGAAGGCACCTTACTGAAAGTAAATGCACTTTAGTCTTGAGCACTGGTGTCACCAGCTGCTCCTTGGAAACCCTATACAGGGTCACTATGAGTCGGAACCGACTTGACGACAAATAACAACAAATGACGTCACTAGGGGTGTATGGACGGCACTTAGCAGTGACACTGTTAAGAGTGGGTGAAACCAAAATGACTAGAAACTTTCGTCCTGTGTTTCAGCAGAAATGTATTGTTTTTATAAAAATATCCTTGTTCTGGTGCGGCACTATAGGATAAGCACTGGACCGCAAGGTCAGTTTGAACCTTAAGGTGGACAGTTCAAACTCACTAGCCGCTCCTCAGAGCCTCTGTACAGGGTCCCTGTGAGTCGAAACCGACTGCCCGCCCTTAACATTTATGTTGTTGTTGTTAAGTGCCATCGAGTCGGTTCCGACCCATAGCGACCCTGTACAGGGTTTCCGAGGGTGTAAATCTTTACAGGAGTAGAA
>NW_006408580.1:16755916-16765221 GCF_000296735.1 Chrysochloris asiatica | reverse complement strand
TCATCTTTCTCCCGCGGAGCGGCTGGTAGTTTCGAACCGCTGACCTTAAGGTTCACAGCCCGATTCGTAACCACTACGCTACCAGAGCTCCTTATCCAGTTATAATTCAAATCACATCGTTTTACCTGCACCCGCAATATATAAAGCTTACTGTTTCCTTGTTGTTAAGTGCCCTTGAGTTGGTTCGATTCATAGCTATCTTGTATAGTTTCCGAGGAGTGCCTGGTGGGTTTGAACTGTCGAGCTTGGTGGGTTTGAACTGTCGAGCTTGAGGTTCAAACCCACCTTGCAAGTCCATTGCATAAATCTGCAGTGCCATACCAGGACCTGTGTTTTTTGGTCGCTGATTTCGTCAGCTTTTCTGGTGTTTTAGCTACAGTATTGTGGTAATTAGTATTTGTGTACCTAAATCCAAAACATTTTGAGAATCAAGTAGTAATTAAAGGAAAAGAAGAGGGGGAAAAATGCTTTCACCCAGTGACTAATAATGTTACTAACAATGTTGTAATTTAACGTCAATTTTACAAAACGATTTTGTCATTGTTAGTATTCATATAATCTAAGAAATAGATCTAAGCAATTTGCAACTGCATCACATATTATTCTATGATTACAATTGATTACTAAGGGTTCTGCATGGTCTGGTATGGCAAAAGCTCCATTGAGGAGGGTGACATGAGTTATGCACTCTTGGTGACACCACTGGTCAAGGCACGCTTTCCTTGCTGTTTCAGACCTTTCTGGAAACAAGAGATAGGTGCTGCTGCTGTTGTTCTTAGGTGCCACTGACTCAGCTCCGAATCATAGCCATCCCACGCTGACCCAAAAACTGCCTGGTCTTGCACCATGTTGCAGCCGTTGTGTGTCAATCCATCCCAGTTAATTTGGTCCCTTAGGCTATGAGACTTGGCGAAAGCCTTAGTTTTCTCATAAAGAAAGCTAAAATTTTTGGAAGTGAAGGAATTCATATGTTAAATTATGAATCTTAACAGAAAAATTATGACTGCATTTATTAAGAAATTACTGCATTCAAGATGACTCTAAGAATTTTGTCATTTAAACATGATCTCTGGTAGTATAATGGTTACGAATCGGGCTGCTAACCTCAAAGTTGGCAGTTCGAAACTACCTGCCATTCCACAGGAGAAAGATGAGGATTTCTGATCCCATAAAGATTTACAGCATCGGAAACTCTGTCCAGGGTCACTATGTATCGGAACCGACTCTGTGATACTTAACAACAACAACAATCCTGCAGGTTTGGTGTTGTTACCATCATCCCCTTTGTGTAAGATAAAATTGAGGTGCAGAGTTTCAATCACTTGCCCAACGTCTTATATCCATTAAACTTCAGGGGCTTAATAGTATTCTAATGGCGCTGTGGGTTAATGCGCTGGACTGCAAAGTCGGTTTGAATTGGAAGGTCAGCGGTTCAAGCTCACCAGCCACTCTTCAGAAACCCTATGCAGGTTTGCTATGGGTCAGAACCGACTTGATGGCACTTAACAATAACAACAACAACAATAGCATTCTAACTGTATTCATTGCCTATTTCCACTGAAATATAGTGATTTAAAGCAGCATAGATTTATTCTCTTCCAGATGCCTAAAATGGGATCTCAGGGATGTGTTCTTCTGGAGATTTTAGGGGAGAATCCATTCCCTTTCCTATCTCTAGTGGAGCAGTAGATTAAGCACTAGACTGCTAACCATAAAGTTGGTGGTTCAAATCTAAGGAAAAAGATAAGACTGTCTACTCCAGTACAGATTAGCAGTCTTAGAAACCTTATGCAGCTGCTCTGTTGTTAAATGCTGTTGAGTAGGTTCAGACTCATAGCAACCCTGTATAGGGTTTTCAAGAAGCAGCTGGTAGGTTTGAACTGCTGGCCTTTTGGTTAGCAATCGGTGCTTATGCTACAGCTCTACTCTGTCCTATAAAATTATTATTAATCAGAAGTGACTCAAAAACAGTGGTTTGGTTTGGATTTTGATTCCTTTCACAGTTTTTATATTCCTTGGTTCTTGACCCCTTCCTCCATCTTCAAAGTCATATGCATAACCAACTCTCGTCCATGACTTCTGTTCCATTCTCATCTCTTTTCTCTCTGACTCTGACTCTTCTATCTACCCCTTTCCTGGTGATTATATTGGACCCACCTAGCTAATACAGGATGATATTCCCATCACAGTATCTTTAATAAACTTATCACATCTGCAAACTACCTTTTGCCACATAAGATAACATATTCACAGGTTCTAGGGTTTTGTTGTTGTTGGTAAGTGCCGTCAAGTCAATTCCAACTCATAGCAACCCTGTGTAGGGTTTCCAAGGAGCGGCTGGTGAGCTTAAACCACCGACCTTGCAGTTCAAACCCAACTTACAGTCCAGCGCCTTAACCCACAGAGCCATACCAAGACTCCTTCTAGCGATTAGAGCTGGGGCATCTTTGGAGGGGGTGGGCATTATTCAGTCTATCACAGTCAATATATTAATTTGTTTTGAAAAATATACTGCTATTTCACAATTAAATCTGCAGTCCAGAGAGGTGCACTAATTTGTACAAGGACAACTAGGTATTAACTGGACCATTAGGCTTGTGAATCTCAGGTCCCTTCATTTCCTGCTCTCATCTTATGAGCTCAGATAGAACCAAGTATGACTCTTTAAGTAAAGATAATGTGCAGTTTGTTACTGGTTCTCTTAAATTGTAGGTCATGTTAAGGTTACTTCAGAGAACCTGTGATTGTAAATCATAGAGGATGCATATGTCTCCTCTTTAAAGACATTTTTTGAACCACAATTATTATTATTCCATGCATAATTTCAAACATAATAGAAGACTTAGTGGAGTCTTTATAAACGTTGTCTTACATCTCTAAAGACCTGCTTCTGGGTGAGGAAAATCCCAAAGCAAGATCATCTTAAAGGTGCAAGGGCCACAATATCAGTTTTTTTGTTGTGTGTGTGTTTTTGTTGTTGTGACGTGATGTCTAATACGTTACAATTCACAGAAACCCTGCAAAGGGTTTCTGGATATTCTGGGCAAATTATTGAATGATGCAGAAAGCATCAAGAGAAAATGGAAGGAATATGCAGCGTCACTGTACCAAAAGAAAATGGTTGATGTTCAACCATTTCAAGAGGTAGCATATGATCAAGAGCCAATGATACTGAAGGAGGAAGTCCAAGGTGCATTGAAAGAACTGGCAAAGAACAAGGAAGCAGGAATTGATGGAATAAAATTTAAAATCTTTCAAGAAAGTGAGGCAACACTGGAGGCACTCACTCATCTATGGTAAGCAATTTGGAAGACAACTATCTGGTCAACTGATTGGAACAGATCCAATGTGGAAATCATTGGACGATATCTTTGATATCCCATGTAAGTAAAGTTTTACTAGAGGTAATACAGAAATGGCTTCAAGCATACATTGACAGTGAACTTCCAGAGGTACAAGCCTGATTCAGAAGAGGGCATGGAACAAGGGCTATCATTGCTGATGTCCAATGGATCTTGGCTGAAAGCAGAGAATATCAGAAAGATATTCATTGACTACGCAAAGGCTTTCAATTGTGTGGATCATGACAAGCTATGGACAACATTGCAAAGTATGAGTATTCCTAAACACTTAATTGGGCTCATGAGGAATCTGTACATGGACCAAGAGGCAGATGTTCGAACAGAACATGGGAATACCGAATGGTTTAAAATTAAGAAAGGTGTACGCCAGGGTTGTATTCTTTCACCATACGTATTTAAATCTGTATGTTGAACAAATAATACAAGAAGCTGGGTTATATGAAGAAAAACGTGGCATCAGGATTGGAGGAAGACTCATTAACAACCTGCGATATGCAGATGATACAACCTTGCCTGCTTAAAGTGAAGAGGACTTAAAATACTTACTGATGAAGATTAAAGACTTCAGTATGGATCGCATCTCAATGTAAAGAAAACAAAAATCCTCACCACTGGACCAATAAACAACATTCTTATCAATGGAGAAAAGATTGAAGTTGTCAAGGACTTCATTTTTCTTCAATCAACTATCAACACTCATGGAAGCAGCAGTCAAGAAATCAAGCAATGTATTGCATTAGGCAATTCTGCTGCACAAGACCTTTTTAAAGTGTTGAAGAGCAAAGACGTCAGCTTGAGGACTAAGGTGTGTCTGACCCAAGCCATGGTATTTTCAATAACCTCATGTACATGCAAAAGCTGGACAGTGAATAAGGAAGACCATAGAAAAATTGATGCTTTTGAGTTATGATGTTGGAGGAGAATATTGAACGTGCCATGGTCTGCCACAAGAACCAACAGATCTGTGTTGGAAGAAGTGCAGCCAGAGTGTTTCTTGGAAGCCAGGATGGCCAAACTTCGTCTCTCATACTTCGGACATATTGTCAGGAGGGACCAGTCGCTGAAGAAGGATATCATGTTTGGTAGGGTGGAGGGTCAGAGAAAAAGAGGAAGAACTCCAGCGAGATGGATTGGCCAAGTGGCAGCATTAATGGGCTCAAGTGTGGCAACGATTGTGAGGTTGGCCCAGGATTGGGCAGTGTTTCGTTCTTTTGTGCATAGGGTTGCTGTGAGACAGTACTGACTTGATGGCACCTAACAACAACAACAACAAGTCTTTGCGGGAGCAGTACACGTCATCTCTCTCTCAAGAGAGGCTAGTGGGCTCGAACTGCTGACCGTGTGGTTCGCAGTCCACTACTTATCCCACAAAACCAATGCAATTCCTTGTTATGTGGTATAAAGTGGAGTGAAGAAGTGTTCCAATTACCATTCCTGTGTAATAAATTACCCCCAATTTTTTATTATTATTATATTATGCTATTGGATTCTGTTCAGAAATTTGAACAGAACAATAGTGTTAGCTTGTTTCTCCTCCATAATGTCTGTAACTTCAGCTAGAATGTCTCAGATACTAGGGATAACTTTATGTGTGGGGAAGGTGTAATCATCCAAAGACTTACTCACTTGTTGCTGTTAAATGTCCAGTGCTCTAGGAACTGCCACCTAGAGCACCATGACAGTCTCAAGATTGTCAGACATCTTACTTGGAACCTTAAAACTCCAAGTATAAATTTTCCATCAAGCAAGGCAGAAGCTACATTGTCTTTTAGGACTCAGTCTTGAAAGTCACACAGGGCTACTATACTCTTCTTATTTAGGCAATCAGAAGCTGAATGAGACTTAAGGAGAGAGAACCACAACCTCCTCTCAAAGAGAGAAGTATCAATTTGATTCCAATATATTACATCTGGTGAGGTCACCTTTATGTTGTTTTAAAAACATGCTTGCTTTAACCACATTCCATAGGCTCCTCTTGACCTGGAAATGAGAGAGAAAAGAGGAAGGCTGATTGGTCCAAAGTGTGGTGAGACCTCGGGACACCTGAGCCCAAGAACAAGGGCATAGCCACGGAGGGTTAGAGCTGAGAGTGAAGCATCCAGCTGATATGAAGTGAGGGGAGATGCATAAGAACACCCAAACGTGCAGATAGTACCAATTTGACCTAGCCTTGATGGCTTAATAATCAGCACTTGATTAGAGGAAGATACTTTTTTCTTTTTTTTTAATAAAGGAAACGAGGGTAAATTGCTACAATTTGATGAACCTGACCTATACTCATGGATGTATTAGCTCAAAATACGAACAGGAAGGGAAGGAATCTTCACATCAAGTATCAATGCCATCCTCTCTGCATACAGGGTAGATAGGGACGGGCAACTTAGACTCTGGCTACCTAAAATGAGGGAGTGATAAAGGCACGAAGTGACTGGCTTACAAGGTTTCAAGAGGGAGTTTAGTTTAATAGTGTGTGTGTGTCGGGGGGGAGATAGAGTCCCCAGTGAATAGTTTCCATCTTGTCTAGGGGGGGTCTGGTGAAAAGATGTAGGGATAAGATTCTTATGATTCAATAGTGAGTAATAGTTATCATGACTATTTGCAACTGTCATAACTGTAAAGGTAGAAGTTTTGTAACAAAAACAGGGGAATAGTTAATCTTACAATCCAGAAACATAGGACCCTAGAACCAGCAAAGGGCAGGAGCACAAGCAGAATACCAGACCCTACCCAGAGAAGCAGCGACACCAGAGATGGAGGCAGAGATGGGGATGTGGAGGGAGGGAGTAGCTGAGGACTCTAGATTTATGGAAAGAGAGGGACTGAGAGCTGACAGCCAGAAGGCGGGCTTGCAGAATGTGCCCTTTGGTAGTTTAAATTATTATATATGCCTGAGTCTTTAAAAAAAAAAAAAAGAGAAAAAAAGAGTTAAAGTGAATAGAGAAAAATACTGTTAACTCAGGGTACATGGTGGGTATTATAATCATTGTAATGAAACAAAGTATATGATTTGTTTAGTGTAAAACTGATGAACTGCCCTGTAAACTTTCACTCAATTCACAAGAAAAAGCTTTAAAAAAAAAAAAAAAAAAGGCTTGCAATGAATAAATAAGGTGTTGGTATTTGCAAAATCCTATTACATGATCTCCAGCATCATTTCTATCACCAAGGCCACATTTTACAACTATTGAACCTTCCTCTTTGTTTCCAACCTTCACATTCCAATCACCAGTAATTATCAATGCATCTTGATTGTATGTTTGATCGATTTCAGCAGAAGAAGTATGGTAAATAAGTACAGTAAAAGGATTCAACCCTGGAGTAAAACTTTCCTGATTTTAAACCATTCACCATCTATCCCCTTGTTCTGTTCTAGTGACTGCCTCTTGATCTGTTTGCAGGTTTCTCATGAACACAATTAAGGAATCTGGAATACCCATTCTTGGCAATGCTATCCATAGTTTGTCATTATCTACATGGTGGTATGGCTTTGTATAGTCAATAAAGCTAAAGTAAACATCTTTATGTTATTCTTTGTTTCTAGCCAAGATCTATATGATCTCAGCAGTGATATCCTTAGTTCCGCAATCTCTTTTGTACCTGGCTTGGCTTTCTGGCAGTTTTTTGTCAATGTACTGTTACAATCATATTTTTATTTACCTTCAGCAAAATTTTACTTGCATGCGATACTAACGATTTCATTTGATGATTTCCACAATGTGTTAGGTCACCTCTCTTTGGAATGGACACAAATATGGATCTCTTCCAATTGGTTGGCCAGGTAGTTGTCTTTCAAAATTCTTGGCATAGGTGAGTGAGTGCCTCTAGTGCTGCATCTGTATGTTGAAACATTTCCATTGAGATTCCATCAATTCCTGAAGCCTTGAATTTTGATACTGCATCAGTGCACCTTGGACTTCTTCCTTCAGTACCACTGGTTCTTCTTCAGTACTGACTCATAGAGACCCTATGTAAAACAGAATGAAAAACTGCAGTCCTGCCCCAACCTCACAATCATTGCTACGTTTGAACCTATTGCTACTGCCACTATGAAAATCCACCTAGTTGAAAGACTTCCTCTTTTTCTCTGACCCTCCACTTTATCAAACATGATATCCTTCTCCAGGGACTGGTGCCTCCTGACAATGTGTCCGAAGTATGAGAGACAAATTCTGGCCATCCTGGCTTCCAGAGAGCATTCCAGTTGTATTTTTTCCAACACAGATTGGTTTGTTCTTTTGGCAGTCCGTGATACATTTACTATTCTTATTTAACACCATAGCTGAAATGCATCAGTTCTTCTATGGTCTGTCCAACTTTCACATGCATATGAAGTACATTCCATGTTCTGATTATTAATGGATATTTGCAGCTGTTTCTCCTCATTTTGAGTTGTGCCCCATCAGCAAATGGAGGTTCTGAAAACTTTACTCTTTTCACATCACAATGGTAAACTTTACTTTGAAGAGGCAGTTCTTCCCCAGTTGTATTTTAAGTGTCCTCCAACCTAAGGGGCTTATTTTCTGTACTACAGCTGACAATGTTTCACTGCTATTCATAATATTTTCATCTTCTGGCAGTGTTTTCGTGCTATTCATAATGTTTTCAGTGGCTAAACATTCAAAAGCATTCCACCTCTCTTTTTTTTCTAGTCTGTTTTAGTCTGGCCATCCTGGCCTCCAAGGAGCACTCTGGCTGTACTTCTTCCAAAACTCATCTATTGGTTCTTTTGGCAGGCCATGGCACTTTCAAGATTCTCCTCCAACACCATAACTCAAAAGCATCAATTCTTCTATGGTCTTCCTTATTCACTGTGCAGCTTTCACATGCATATGAGGTTATCGAAAATACCATGGATTGAGTCAGGCGCACCTTAGTCCTCAAGCTGACATCTTTGCTCTTCAACACTTTAAAAAAGTTCTTGTGCAGCAGATTTGCCTAACACAATACATCGTTTGATTTCTTGACTGCTGCTTCTGTGACTGTTGATAGTTGTTTCAAGAAGAATGAAGTCCTTGACGACTTCAAACTTTTCTCCATTGATAAGAATGTTGTTTATTGGTCCAGTTGGGAGGATTTTTGTTTTCTTGACATTGAGATGTAATTCATACTGAAGGCTGTGCTCTTTGATCTTCATCAGTAAATGTTTTAAGTCTTCTTCACTTTCAGCAAGCAAGGTTGTATCATCTGCATATCACAGGTTGAATGAAATTAGCTAATCACAAATGATCAGATATTGTATGAGACCACTGCTGCTTTTAAAGACATAAAAGAAAGTAGGGAAAAAAACAAACAAGATGGTGGATCGGGTGGACGTGCAGTAAGGAGCTCCACCAGCAACAACACAAAATACCCAACCAAGCAGGCTCAGGGGCTGGTCCCAGAACTCTGAACCACATATAAAGAAATATTTAGAAGGTTGGAAGGTTTACAGCTGGGGGAGTTTATGGCAGAAGCAAGAAATCTATTGCTTTCAAGTCCGGGACGCTCAGCTGCTCCAGGAGCTGCCATCTTGGATGAGAGCAAGCAGGGGAAGGATCGGAGCGGCCACAGATGCCTGGCAGAACTGCTGAGATAAAGGTGTGGACATTCTTTTCTTTTGGTATCTGTTCATTGGTCCCTTGCTATCTGCGCACTTCCATTCTGGTGATTATAGGGTTGCCTGAGCTAGTGGGCACCCCAGCCCCACCCTTGGAGGGTTCTACTATGCATACTCACAGATCTTCTTGAAATTTAAAGAGACAGTTTCCAATTAAAACCAACGGCCACAGCCGGCCCTGAGCTGTTTCCAACTAGAAAAAAGGCCTGAACAGGGATTATGGAGTGGGACAAGCAGACAAAAGAGGAAATAGGCCAAAAATTAAATCCTAAGTTACGTCAAAATGACCAATAGTGGTATCTTGAAACTTCTCAGGAAGAAGAGTGAAAAGGGAAGCCCATTTCCTG
>NW_006408580.1:16742581-16752124 GCF_000296735.1 Chrysochloris asiatica | reverse complement strand
CTCCCTTCTTCTGTTTGTCTGTGTATTCTTTCGCTATCCCTATCGCCGCTGGATCTCCCCTCCTCGTGAACCAAAAACTCGTGACAACTATGTCGAGGGAAAACCCCGGCATATAGTAATACAAATCTGTCCTCCCTCTTTATTATTATGGCCTTATGAGATTGAAATGGAATAGTGGATAGAAGACCCTAAAGTGTATCAAATACCTTATATAATTTCAAATTGTTACATTTTATCTGAGTTATTGAAGCTATGTTAGAAAAAAACATGTGTTCATGCTTGACAGGTACTTGTATAATAGTCACTGAGGCTGAAGTTTACATAACTTTTGGAATAAGAGAAGACTTAAAACATAATCAAAAGGAAATGGTGTCAAAAGCAATTGCAAAGCACAATGGTAAGATGTTAATACATGTTCACTCCTAAGAATGTATGTTTCCATCATGAGTGGTGAGATGGGAAGTGTATTTGTTTTGGTACTTCCTTAACAAACTACCAAAACCTGGGTGACTTCAAACAACAGAAATGTATTCTCTCATGGTTCAGGAGGTTAGAAGTCTGTATTCAGGGCATTGGTAGGGCCATGGTTGTTGAAAACACTCAGAAAAGCTTTTCTTGGTAAAAGAAACATTCTATGATGATTACCAGGGATGGGAGGGAAGGAAAACTTATTTACAGGCTAGGGGGTAGATACAGGTTAACTTGGGTAATGGGAAAGGCAGTATACAATAAGAGGGCAAAGAGAAGATGAAGGTAACAAGACACAGGGAGGCATGCAAAAGTTAAAGTGAATAGAGGTAAATACTGTTAAATCATGTACATGGAGGGGATTTCAATCATTGTTAGTGAAACCAAGTGTATGATTTGTTGAATGTAAAACTGACAATCTGCTCTGTAAACCTTCACTCAATTCACAATAAAAAGTCAAAAAAATATTAAAGACGTAGGAAAATTGAAAGTAAAAGAAAATTATCCAAAGTTGATGCATATATAACAGGGTTGTGATGAGTTGGAACCATCTCGACTTAATAAAAATATATATATTCTGGTGTGGCACTGTAAGATAAGCTAACTGCACTGCTAACTGAAAGGTTGGAGCTTCAAATCCATCAGCTGCTCCTCACAAACCATTTGAATTGGAACAGACTTGATGGCACTTAACAACAAAAACATATATACATATACACATATATATGTGTGTGTATATGTATATATATATA
This sequence comes from Chrysochloris asiatica, assembly GCF_000296735.1. Classification (NCBI taxonomy): domain Eukaryota; kingdom Metazoa; phylum Chordata; class Mammalia; order Afrosoricida; family Chrysochloridae; genus Chrysochloris; species Chrysochloris asiatica. The sequence continues at coordinate 16,750,904 of NW_006408580.1, read as the reverse complement.
TATATATATATATATATATATATTTGTTGTCGGAACCAATTTGACAGCACTTAACAGTAACATATACACATATATATGTATATTTGCAAATATGCATATTTATAATATATACATATTTAAAATATACATATTTGTTATTGCTGTTGTTCAGTGCTGACAAATGCACACAAACACACACACATATATATATTTTGTTGTTGTTGTTGTGTGCTGTCAACTCGGTTCTGAATCATAGCGACCCAGAAAAGGGTTTCCAAGGCTGTAAATCTTTATAGGAGCAGAAAGCTTCATCTTCCTCCTATAGAGCCACCAGAAAAACCACCTTTAATAATGATAAAAGTGTCAACTTACCAAATAGACATTTTGTTGTTGTTAAGTGCTGTCGAGTCAGTTCCAAACCATAGCGACCCTGTATAGGGTTTCCAAGGAGCAGCTGGTGACCTTGAACTGCCAACCTTGTGGTTCAAACTAGCTTTGCAGTCCAGCGCATTAACCCATAGTGCCACACAAGGACTCCTATTTGTATGCACTTAAATCTTGATGTGCAAGTAGGAAATTATGAAATTAAAGAGAAATAGATCAGTTCACAATTATATGGGATATTTTCATACCCCTCTTAAAATTTAATATGACAAGCAGACAAAAGATACATAGAAAGGATATAGGGCATTCAGACATGATTATCACATTTTATCTAATTAACCTGTACAATTCTGAACCAAAGGACTACAGAATAATAATGTTTTGAAGTACAAACAAAACTTTATATGAACTAGATTATCTTGGTTTTGGAATTTAATCAGCATAATTTTAAAGAACAATGAATGTAATATGGTGATAGATACTGTGTCTTTGTTTTGTTGCTGAGAGTCTTGTAATTTCAAACCACTGGAGTCACATACTCTCATTAGAAATCTCTGAAGAATAAGAAGGTGTTTATGTTGCTTCAGAACTATTCATCTTTCAAAATCCAAGGTTCATTTATCAATTTACAAGGTATCTTAATGGAAATAAAACCTTTGTAATTTTTGCATAAGGCACTTAAAATTGCAGCTATTGTTGTTGTTAAGTACCATGGGGTCAGTTCTGACTTATAGTGACTCTGTATAGGGTTTCCATCCAAGGAGCAGCTGATGGATTTGAACTGCCAACCTTGTGGTTAGTAATCAAGTGCTTATCCTACAGAGCCGTGCCAGGACTCCACAGTTACAACTAGACCTTCTCATATCATTGTAACTAATGGAACTCTCCAACTTATAATGCTAACCTTGCTTCCCTGTAAGTCCTGTTTTGGACATCTGCTTCTACAATCTTTGTGTTTCTAGGTTGTAAGTCGCTATGGCCAAGACTCTTACACAGTACTATTTCAAAGCCTTTGTAATATCTGGCCTCACTTTGACAGAATGAGTTTTCTTCCAAAGCACAAGACATTATTACAAAAGAAAATTGCAAGGTAATACAATTTTTCTAATTACCAGAGCTCATTATCAAGAGTATAACACTGATTTTAAAATTGCCTTACTTAGAATGAACATGGATCAACAATGGGGCAGGGAATAGAAGATATAAATGGAGCAGTAAGTTGTTATGCTGAGAAATGCTTTCTTGCAGTATGAAGACATGGATCATTCAGATCACTAATATAGATGGATGTGGAGAAATGACCTGACCATGAGGATTGCTGTGCTATGAAATTAGTATGTGGAGGACTGTGAAACAAAACAAGATTTTAACCTTGGCTGCAAATCAGAACCACACAGGGAGTTTTAAAAAATACATCTATTAAACTCCACTCTCTGAGGATGGGACTGATAGCAGTAGTTAAAAAAAAAAAATTCCCTGGGTAATTATAACATGTAGTCATGGCTGAGAACACTTGGTATTAGAAGAATACTTCTCACACACACAACCCCAATCCCACCCCAACTTTGGAGGTCAATAAAACAAGGTAAATTAACTTTTGCTGATAAAGTTCTGCTGGAAGTTAGAACAAGAAATTCTCTAACTTCTCAGGGTTTTCTTTGGTCCTATGGTTTGGTCAGAGTCCTGGTGTGACACTGTAGGATAAGTATTTGAATGCTAACTGCAAGGTAGATGGTTCAAACCCACTAGCCGCTCCCCAGAAACCCTTTCCAGGGTCGCTATAGTCAGATCTGACTCCATGGCACTTTACAGCAACAATAGTTTGGTCATTCAGTCTGCAAATATTTATTTAGTACCACTCTTCTGATAGGCAGACAGCTACCATCCATCTGTCAATGGAGGCTTATGTGTTGCTATAATGTCAAATGTATGTCAGTTTTCTGGACTAAGATGTGTAAGGAATAAAGTGTTGGTCATCTACTTCTGAAAATCAAGCAGTGAAATCTCTATGAATTACAATGGTCCAATCCACAACCAAGCATGAGGATGGAGCAGGACCAGGCAGCTTATTATTCCACTTTGCATGGACCACCATGAGTTTGTGGTGACAATAACAATGTGTGCCAAGCATTGTGCTGGAGCAGTGGTTTTCAACTAGGAGCAATTGTACTTACACCACGGTATGTATGGTAATGTCCAGAGTTGTTTTTGATGGTCACAACTCAAATGGGTGCTACTGGCATTAGTGGATAAAGACCAGGGAAACTACTAAACATTCTAAAATGCACAGTATAGCTCCCCAGGACAAAGAATTATCGAGTGCGAAATCTCAATAGTGTTGAAGTTGAAAACCCTATGTTAGAAGATAGGAATGTACAGGGAAAATTCACTCTCTGTGTGGTGCTAATTTTCTAATGGGGAAGGTGGAGAATATGGTGGTGGTGGTTATGTGCCGTGGAGTTGGTTCTGACTCATAGCGACCCTGTGCAGGGTTTCTGAAGGACCTTGCACCTGATCAACACAATGGCATTACAACTACCCCCAGTTGGCACTGAATGGGGTCCTGCTTGAACTTCCGCTCTTGGGTCTTTGTTACATCTGAGGCTGTAATTCTTAACGGGAGCAGAAAACATCATCTTTCTCCAGTGGAGCGGCTGGTAGATTCAAGCTGCTGACCTTGTGGTTAGCAGCCCAGCTCTTAACCCACTTAACTCTTAACCCACTGTGCTACAAGGACGCCTTATATTATATGATATACATACATTTTGTTGTTGTTAAGTGCCGTGGAGTTGCTTCCAATCCATAGTGACCCTGTTTAGGGTTTCCAAGGAGCGGCTGGTGAGCTTGAACTGCCGACCTTTGCGGTTCAAACCGACTTTGCAGTGCCACACCAGGACTCTCTCTTTCTCTATATATATATATATGATAACCCATGCTCTACATCATCTACACAAGACACAATTGAAACTAATTTCAGTTCTCATGATATTTTCTTTCCTCACAGGGGGGAAAAATATTTTATTTAGCATCTGTCTTTTAGTGGAAAGAAATGCTGACCTTTGGATCCAGGGTATGTAATCTGACCCTGTTGTCTATTACAGTGTTGTATGACACTGAAGGGAATATAAACTGATTAAAAATAAAAGTACTACAGGAGTCAGTTCTGTATTAATTCAGGGAAAGAACAGGTGCAAGGAGACCCATTAAGTCTCACCCAGTTCTTAATTTCTGTGATTCTTCTAAACTGTGTCTCATCAGGACATTTCTTGGTGCTTTTGAAGGACTGGAGTAATGGATTTAAAAGTGTAAAATGACTTCATTAAGTTTAGTCATTTTGTTCATAAGAAATCTGCAGCGTTATCAGAAGAAATCATTCATTGCCAATGTCTATATGCTAATGATCATCTTCACAATCTAATCACATTATGAATATTCATAGGCCAGGTGGGGACCTTAAAATGATAAATTTTAAAACAAAGGAATTTTTGTACTGAGAGAAAAACACCCACACCAAATATGAACAAGATGAGCATTTGTGTCATGGTTTCCTTATAATAATGCACCTGCTAACCACAGCATAAGGAGTTCTGGTAGTGTAGTGGTTACGAGTTGGGCTGCTAAACTTAAGGACAGCAGTTCAAAACTACCAATTGTTCCATGAGAGAAAGATGAGGCTTTCTGCTCCCGTAAAGATTTACAGCCTTGGAAACCCTATGCAGGATCGCTATGAATTGGAACTGACTCCAAGGCACACCACCAACAACAACAAACACAGACAAAATGTATCCAACATATGGTTTTTAAATGTATTCCCAAAGAAAGCCCACTGAAGTCTAGTAGATTCTGATTAATGTCAACCCTATAAGACAGGGCAGAAATGCCCTATGGGGTTCCCAAGGCTGTAAATTTTTATGGAAGCAGACTGTCACATCTGTCCTCTCAGAGTGCCTAGTGGGTTTAAATCATCAGTCTTTTGGTTAGCTAACAAGTGTTTTAACCATTAAACTACCAGGGTTCATTTTCAAATGTATAATCAAAGATAAACATATATGAATTGACCACAGTTGTCTTTTAGGGGTTGTGGATAGGTTTCTCATTTTAACAATCATCATTATATTTTATCCTCCTTAGATAAAGACATGGGTGATGCAAATGTTATTCAATCTGATGAACCAACAGGATTAAATGTTTCTCATTCAATAATGACCCATTCCAAGGTATAAAGATTAGAGATTAGCACTGATTGAGATAGTCAAGGCTGTCATCTTTCAGATAGAGACAAGACAAGGGCTTTGAAAAAAATGAAAGCTGTTTTCAAAATACTTTTTGTCCACATAGTTTTACATATATTTTATGACTAGTTAGTTTTGGATGGAATGAGGAATTCAAAGCTAAGTGAGCTCCAGTCACTACGGCCAGCACATCAGGTCACTTTGGCAGGAATTTGTTCAGTTGTGAATTCCTTCACAGGGGGAATTTTGACTAGAGGCATCTCTCCTGTATTGATTTTGACATTTGATCTTGGACTATTTTGTTTAAGAATTATCACAAAGTGAACAAAGCAATACTTCTACTTTGATAGTTGTATTTAAAAATTGGCTCATGAAATCTCAACCCTGAATTGATCCAATTTATCTGCTTTTTCTCAACCTAAATCCAGTCTGGTAGAAAAGTCCCTCAAACAGACTTGTGCCTCTGTAACTTTTAGGTCTTCATTCCATTGCAACACATTAAAAATCTCCTACTACCAATTGTTCTGAAAGGGATCACATTAGAAGATTCTTGATAGAGTGGGAGAAAAATGTAAAACAAACCTAAAAATCATAAAGATACTGGTCAGATAGCAATTGGTAGTACCCTTGAGACTATGGCCCTTAGTCTTCCTTTAGGACGGGGCCTTAATTCACTCCTATGACTCAATTTTCAACCAGACAATTGAAGATCAAAAGGGCAGCATTATACCAGAGATAAAGCTCAAACTGCAGGAAGGGACTGGAAACAGGAAGGAAGGGGGATAAGTGATAGTACATTATGGGGATTGCAGTCAATGACATGAAACATTGTGAATGGGTTGTTGAATAAAAAACTGAGTTTCTCTGTAATTCACAATAAAAAGCAAAAAAAAAAAAAAAAAAAAAGTAATTATGACTCAAAGTGACCTGATAGTAAAAATGCCCCACAGAGTTTGCAAGACTGTAACTTCAAAAAGTTCGTAGAAATTTTCCATTATCTTTCTTTCTTTTAGCTTTTTATTATGAATTGAGTAGCTTGTAGGCCAGCCATTTCATGACTTCATGTCTCCGCATTTTTGATAGCCAAGGTCTAGATTGCCCATCTCTATCAAGCCAGTACTCTGAGGAAATAAGCTTGTTCCTTGATATGAAGAATCCTTCCAATTCATCAGATTGTAGCGATTTACCCTTACAGTGTCAGACATCTTTATCTTCATCTGGTCAAATTCTGGTCAGCTAACTATCCGACTAGGTCAAATGGGTACTAGCTACAAGTTTGGGAGTTCATGCACACACCCCTGCATTTCAGACCAGCTGACTGCTTCACTCTCAGTTCTAGCCTACAATGGCTAGGTCAGTTCCCATGGGCTCGGGAGTTCACATACTTCCCTAACTTCTGACCAACCAGGCCTTCCTTCTTCTTCACTCTCTCATCTCAATGTCAAGGGTATCATTGGAACATGGCCAAACTTAGCCCATGTCTTCATTGCTGCAACTCCCCCACCGTCACTCACAAATAGACCCAAGTGGTCACTAGCAAGTTTACTAGGCTTCCCTCAGGTTCCCTTTGAGCTTAATCTTAGAAGAGGGTTTTCCCTGATGCACTGACTTTTCTTGCCTTGATGCCTCCAAAGCAAACAGTTTGCTTGATTTTCTAACAGCCAAACAGTCTGCTTTAAAAAAATTCTTCTGTTCTCCCAGCAGATCTGAGTTATTCTGCATGTCTTTTCAAGTGGGAATACCCCAACTCAGAAAGTTCTGGGTGGGGAATCAAATGCTACAAAGGCTTAACAAGAAGCCTATATCCCTGGGCAAGTTCTAATTCCCCTTTTAGATGAATGGGATGAAGGCAGATTTACAAGCTTTCTGTAATCATATAATTCACAATATTCATTTCTATGGCACTTCAATGTCTATTTTACAATAGTAGGCAAGGGGTACCAAGACAGACACCTAAATATTTTCCCCGCCTTTACCCATTCAGACTATATTTCGTTTCCTCTATCACAGAGTACTGTTGTTCCAAGGTTGTACATGAATCACTATTTACCTCTATCCCATTTAGGCTATGCATATCTCCCTAAGTCTTCCCCTATTTTTATTGTTAATCTGGTACCCATCCTCTTTTTGTGTATTGCCCTTTCCCTCCTTGTATATCAGCTCCCCATCATCTGAGCTAACATATGTCTAACCTCTAACTTGTGAATTATCTTCTCCTCCCTCCCACCCCTGGTAACCATCAAAGAATGTTTCTTTAAGTGTGGAAATATTTCTTAAGGTTTTCTGGTAATGGTCTCATGTAATATTTGAACTTTTGTGATTGACCAATTTCACTCAGCATAATGTTATCAAGGTTCATCCATGTTATGAGGTGTTTTGTAGATTCATCGATATTCTTCAAGGTAGCCTAGTATTCCATTTTGTGTATGTACCAAAGTTTGTTTATCCATTCTTCCAATGATATGCCCTTAGACTGTCTCCATCTTTTTGCTATTGTGAATAGTGCTGCAATGAACATTAGTGTGCAGATATATACTCATGTCCTGGCTTGTATTTCTTGTACATATCTATCCATTAGAGGGATGGCTGGGTCATAAGGTATTTTTATTTCCAACTTTCTGAAGAAGTGCCATAGCATTTTCCAGAAAGGTTGAACAATTTTACAGTTCCACCAGTCCTCCACACCCTCTTTAGCATTTGTTGTTTCTCTTTTTCTGAACTCTGCTGTTAATGCAGGTAAAAGATGATATCTCAGTGTCTTATTGATTTACATCTCTCTCGACTCCACGGCACATAACCACCACCACCAATGTGCAGGACTGCAAAGTCCGTTTGAATCTCAAGGTCATCAGTTTCAGCTCACCAACATTCTCAGGAAGTGCCATACCATTTTCCAGAGTGGTATAACTATTTTACAGTCCCATCAGCAATATAGGAGGGTCCCAGTCTATCCACACCCTCATCAGCATTTGTTGTTTTCTGGTTTTTTTGAACTTCAGTGTTAATACTGGTATAAGATCATGTCTCATTGTTGTTTTGATTTGCTAAATCTTCCCTTATCTTCATTGTTCATCTACCAGCCTCCCTCTTGTTGCTTATTACCTTCCCCCTACTTGTATAGTACCCTCCCATTACCCGAGCTGTCATGTGTCATCCCCTTAACATATGAATTACTCTCCCTTCCCTACCTCCCACCCTAGGTAACCATCAAATAATTTTTCTTTTAGTGTGGAAATATTTTCTTAAGCTTTTAAAAAAAATGAACTTTTGCAATCTTTGTTATTTTGTTACTGACTAATTTCAATCAGCATAATGTCCTCAAGGTTCATTCATGTCATAAGGTGTTTTGCAGCTTCATTGTTATTCTTCAACTTAGGATAGTATGCCATCGTGTTTATGCACCAAATTTGGTTTATCCATTTTCCAGTGATGTGCATTTAGGCTGTCTACATCATTTTGCTATTGTGAATAGTTCTGTGATGAGCATTGGTGCATATATCTACTTGTGTTCTGGCTCGTATTTCTTGTGGCTATATATGAAGTAGAGGAATTGCTGGATCATAACTATCTGGCCGACTGATTGGAAGAGATCAAAATTTATGCCCATTCCAATGAAAGGTGACCCAACAGAATGCAGAAATCATTGTACAATCTCTTTGATATCTCAAGCGAGTAAAGTTTTGCTAAAGGTAATACAGAAATGGCTACAATCATACATTGACAGAGAA
>NW_006408580.1:16734746-16741541 GCF_000296735.1 Chrysochloris asiatica | reverse complement strand
CAGGTGGCATCATTGATGGACTCAAGTGTGGCAGCGGTAGTGAGGTTGGCCCAGGATCGGACATTGTTTCGTTCTGCTGTGCATGGGTTCGCTATGAGTCGGTTCCGACTCTATGGCACCTGACCACAACAACAACAACAATAATAACAAGGTATTTCTATTTAAACTTTTTGGGAAAGTCTCATAGCACTTTTCCGAATGGATGAACCATTTTAAAGTCCCACCTAAAATGTAGGAGAGTCCCATTCTCTCCAAACCATTACCAGCATTTGTTGTTTTCTGTGTTTTGTTGTTGTTGTTTTGTTTTACCTCTGCTATTAATGCTAGTCTGAGATAATATCTCATTGCTGATTTAATTTGCATCTCTCTCTAATGGCTAATGAATCCTCATGTGGCGCTGTGGGTTAATGCACCAGACTGCAAAGCCGGTTGAACTGCAAAATCGGTGGTTCAAGCTCACCAGCTGCTCCTCAGAAACCTTATACAGGGTCGCTATGGGTTGGAATCAACTCGACAGCATTTAACAACAACCATGGGTAATGATCATGAACATTTTTCATGTTTGTTGGCTTTCTCAATATCTTTCTTGGTTAACTGTCTATTCATGTCCTGTTCCCATTTTTTAATTATGCTATTTGTCTTTTTCTTGTAGAGGTGATGTAGTTTTCTATAAATTTTAGAGATTTGTCCCTTGTCTGATATGTGGTTGCAAATATTTTTTTTATTTTTCAGTCTGTGGGCTTCCCTTTTACTCTTTTGATGAAATATTTTGATGCGCATATATTTCTGATTTTTAGCGTCTCCCAGTCATCTATATTTGTCTTCCATTGTTTGTGCATTTATTGCAATGTTTGGTCATCTATGTACGCCATATATTAGAATCGTTAACTTTATTTCTACTTTTTCATTGATGGTATTTATAGTTCTGAGGTTTATATTTAGGTCTTTGATCCATGTTGAGCTCATTTTTGTATATGGTATGAGACATAGGTTTTATTCATTCTTTTGCAAATTGATTACCAGTTTTGCCAGCACCATTTGTTGAATAGAGCATCTCTTCCCCATTTTATATATTTATTGAGGGAAAGTAATTCACATTTGTGGGAGGAGCTGAAATGCACATTGCAGGAGTGTAAAAATGGGAGGAGAAAATTGGAGCCATTTTTATCAATCTTCTGTGCTGTTTAGTTTCTTGAGTTACTGTTGAAATTCATGGCAATTGGGCATCTGATTATAGCTGCTTGAAAAAAAAAAAACATTGATGCATAGAATTTGACTGAATGCATTCTGTTTCACTAGTTAGATGGGGTGATTTAAAATGCCAGATAGTAATAAATGTGGATGGACATTAGCCCCTTAGAAGTTTGAATAGTTTATGTTTTTCAGGTTGAATTGCTAGTCCTAGTAATTGCTATATGTATTGAAGTTCCTACTTCTTTATTAATATTTTCACTCCTCTCCCCCGTCTTGTAATGTACAACAATGAGTTGCTTGGGGCTCTCTGTCATTTGTTGTTGTTAAGTGTTGTCGAGTAGGTTCTGACTCACAGTGACCTTGAATAATGTTTCCAAGAAGCTGTTTATGAGTTTGACCCATCAACCTTGTGATTAGCAATCCAGTGCTTATATATTAAGCAGCTTGCTAGAACACTGGTGACACTCAGGAAGACAGTATAACCTTCTACTATTTCCATGAGAGTGATGAAATCAAGGAAAGAGAACTTTTAGTAAATCCAATGATACTTCATACATCTAAAGCAAATAATATCAACCCTAGTGTTCTCAAAACTGTGACTATCAAATGTTCTCCTGACTGCATTTGCTCCCATCCACCTCACACACACATCCATTGGTGTCAGCATGGTTCATCTTCTCCTTTCTTGTTTCTTTCTTCCCTCTTTTCTTCTCTCCAAGAAGAAGCTCTATACAAATGCAGGATTGTTGTTGTTGTTAAATGCTGTTGAGTTGGTTTCAACCCATAGCGACACTGTATAGTGAGGAACAGCGGGGGACCTTGAACTGCCGACCTTGTGGTTCAAACCAACTTTACAGTCCAGCTCATTAACTCACAGCTCCACACAAGAACTCCTAAATACAGGGTAGGACAAGAGAAAAAATGGAACTCTCCACCAGTTTTCTCTAGATGATTGAGTTTCTCAAACAATGATTTTCTCAATACCACAAAAAAAGCTCTTAAAGACTGCGGATCCTAAGGGAGAATGCAGCTCCCTTATCAAATGTTTTTGGAAGGAAAACTGCAGGAGCTATGAGACAGAAGATATTTAAGAGCAATTATAGGTTTTCCCACAGTTCAATGAAAAAAAAAAAAATCCCTTGAGAGTCTTTTTTATTTTCTATAGTAATTTAAATTCCAGTGCATTAAAAATGTCACTGAATCAAACTTGTTACTAACTTGTCTGTACAGGCAGTCCCCAGATAATAGTGAGTTTTGTTCCTGAGCTTGTTTTTAAGTCTAATGTGTATATAAGTCAGAGCTGTTAAGTATGGTTCATATTTAACATCAATTAGTCAAATTTTGTCTTAGTTTGTAGTATATAGTGTACCTTTCCATGCATAAAAACATCAGAGAAAACACTGCCAGATACACTCAAACATTTTTTAACATAATAATATAGTAATAGTAATAATGTTTTGATGTGCATTGCAAAGTAGTGGCCATTTGTTATTTCGAACCTTTGCATGTCCTCAAAGTTTTAATATGATTTGTTTTATGGAAGTTGAGTAATAACTATGGGTTTTATGGGTTGTATGTAATTCATAACCAAAGGACTATCTGTATATCCAAAATGTTCTACAGAATCTCTAAGGAAGATTTTTTTTTTTTGTCTTTTAAATTTATATTTGCCACATGGACTTCCCTCCCTAATTATTACTGACAGGTTTTCTTTAGTGGAAATATCCCACTCTCAGAGTAAGTGGAAATAAATTTGGATCATTTGTTAGACACAGAAAGGAAAAGAAGTCATTCATATCCTAGAAACGATGAGGAACCACAGATAGAAATAAAGTTGGAATAGGATATAAGAATGTAACTAAAGATAACAAACAAGATGGTGGATTGGGTAGAAGTGCAATGAGGAGCTCCATCAGCAACAACACAGAATACTGGAACAAGCAGTCTCAGGGGATGGTCCCAGAACTCTGAACCACATATAAAGAAATATTTAGAAGATTGGAAGGCTTACAGCCAGAGGAATTTGTAGCAGAAGCAAGAAATCCAGTGCTTTCTAATCCAAGATGCTCAGTTGCTTCCAGAACTGCCATCTTGGGCAAGACCAAATGAGGGAAGGATCAGAGCAGCTGTGGATGCCAGACAGAACCGCGGAGATAAAGGTGTGGACATTCTTTGTTTTTTGTATCTGTTCATTGGTTTCTCACTGGCTACGTACCTCCATTCTGGTGACTAGAGGGGGTGCCTGAGCAAGTGGACACCCCACCCCTACCTCCTGAGGGTTGTACTATGCATGATCACAGATCTCCTCGAAGTTTAAAGGGACAATTTCCACTTATATAAAACCAAACGGCAGAGCAAAACGGCAGCAGCCAGCCCTAAACTGTTCTTCATTAGGAAAAAGGCCTGAACAGGGGTTATGGAGTGATACAGGCAGACTAAAAAGGAAATAGGCCAAAGATTAAATCCTTAGTTACGTCATAATGACCAACAGTGGCACCCTGAAATTTCTCAGGAAGAAGAATGAAAAGGGAAGCCCATCTCCTGATCACATCTACCTGGAGGCAATCAGAATGCATAAAAAATACCAAAATACACACCAATCTAAGAATTAAGGCCATAGCTAACTCCTGAAGATGCCCAAAAAAACACAAACAGATGACCATATTAGCACATGTCCAGAAATGAGATAAAGTGACTGAGGCAAATGAGCTGGAAGTAGACCTACACTCCATACTAGAAAATAGGCAGGCTTTGGAAATGCCTGAGAAGGAATTCAGAAAAATGATTGTAAAATGTATCAAAACACTATACAATGGAGTTGTAAATTATTATATATGCCTGATTTTTTTTAAAAGCTGTTTTCTTTGTATACATTAAAATGAGGTTGTTTGGATGATGTAATATAGTCAGACTTGTCTTATGCTGATATGACTTAAAATGAATGGACATTCTGTCCAAATATTTTATCTTTTAAAATCATGTTAAAATCAAGTAGACAAAGAGCCATAGTAGAAATATTCCATAAATGACGTGCTAAATGGCCTGCTTCCTCCTTACAAAAAAAATAAAATAAAAACAGTGAGTGTCTATTTGTGGTAGTGTTTTCACTCAAGAGATCAGAAAAGACATTACAGAATTATTGATGAATTCTTGGTATTTGATGATAAGAATGACTAATGTTTTTATGGAGTTAATAGAGCTGGAAAAGGCTGTGCAGATATACAACACTTTAGAATGTTGATCCATTGGAATCTGAAAGGAAGGAAAATATAAATAGAAATTTATTTTAACTGATTTGTACATTTTTCATTTTTTGATCACTAAACACATTCCTGCCAGCTGTTCTGTGGGAGAAAGATGAGGCTTTCTGCTCCCGTAAAGATTTCCAGCCTGGGAAACCCTGTACAGGGTCGCTATGAGTCGGAACCAACTCCACGGCACATAACAACAACAACAACAAACACATTCCTATGTGTTGGAACTGACTCTATGGCACTTAACAGCAACAACAGACGCATGCCTAAAATAATAAAATTAATTGTTATTATTGTTGTTAGATGTCATCAAGTCAGTACTGATTCATAGCGACCCTTATGCACAACTGAATGAAAACACTTCCCGGTCCTGTGCCAACCTCACAATTGTTGCTATGTTTGAGCCCATTTCTGTTGCCACTGTACCAATCCATCTAGTTGGGGGTCTTCCTCTTTGTTTCCATCCCTCAACTTGACCAAACATGATCTCCTTCTCCTAAGACTGGTTCCTCCTGACAATATGTCCGAAGTATGAGATGAAGTCTTGCCATCCTGGCTTCTAAGGAGCATTCTGGCTGTGCTTCTTCCAATACAAAGGTATGTGTTCTTCTGACAGTCCGTGGTACTTTTAATATTCTCCAACACCATAACTCAAATGCATCAATTCTTGTGTGGTCTTCCTTATTCACTGTCCAACTTTCACATGAGTATGTGATTATTGAAAATACCATGGCTTGGGTCAGGCACACCTTAGTCCAAAAACTGACATCTTTGCTCTTGAATACTTTAAAGAGGTCTTATGCAGCAAATCTGCCTAATACAATACATTGTTTGATTTCTTGACAGTTGCGTCCATGAGTGTTGATGGTTGATCTGAGCAAAATGAACTTCAATCTTTTCTCCATTTACATGGATGTTGCTTATTGGTCCAGTGATAAGGACCAATAAGCAACATCCATATAAATTTTGTTTTCTTTACATTGAGTTGCAAACCATCAATAAGTGTTTTAAGTCCTCTTTGCTTAAAGGAAGAAGGTTGTATCATCTGCATATTGCAGGTTGTTAATGAATCTTCCTCCAATTCTGATGCGATGTTTTTCTTCATATAATCCAGTTTCTCAGACTATGTGCTCAGCACACGGACTGAATAAATATGGTGAAAGAATACAACCCTGGCACACACTTTTCCTAATTTTAAACCATTCAGTGTTCTGTTGTTCTGTTCGAACAACTGCCTCTTGGTCTTTGTACCAGTTCTTCATGAGCACAATTTAAGTGTTCTGAAATACTCATTCTCTGCAATGTTATCCATAGCTTGTCATGATCCACATAATAGAAAGTCTTTGTGTAGTCAATAAAGCACAGGTAAACATCTTTCTTGTATTCTTTGCTTTCAGCCATGATACATCTGACATCAGAAATGACATCCCTCATTCCACATCCTTGTCTGAATCCAGCTTGACTCTCTGGCAGTTCTCTGTCAATGTACGTATGCAGCTGTTTTGAATTATCTTTAGCAAAATTTTACTTGTGTGAGATAATAATATTGTCTGATGATTTCTGTATTCTGCTGGTTCACCTCTCTTTGGAATGGACACAAATATGAATCTCTTGAAGTCAGTTGACCAAATAGTTGTCTTCCAAATTTCTTGGCATAGATGAGTGAGTGCCTCCAGTGCTTCATCATTTAAGCACCTACTATATGTAAAGTGCTGTTAAGTCCTAAAATAGTACTATGATGCTTTCAAGGAGCTCACAATCTAGAAAGGAATAAAAGACATCTCCGTTCAACTGTTTGGAAAAAATGCTATGGCCAAGTACATATTTACTCTTAGATCTTTAAAGCAGATGCCACCTTTCTCAATGCATTGGGAAAGCCTAGGTTAAGAGATTTGTAGTACTAGGCAGGATATCTATAATTTTTCAATTTCTTCAGTATTCTAGGAATTTAGCCTGAATAACCTAATGTCTTAATTAGTTAGTGGTGATGGTGTGCTGTCAAATCTGTTCCAACTCATAGCAATCTTGTATAGGTTTCCCTGGATGTAAATCTTTACAGAAGCAGCAAGTGTAGTCTTTCTCCCATAGGACAACTATCAGATTTGAACTGTTACTTCATGGTTAGCAGCACACCTCGTAATCCACTATGCTACCAGGACTTCTTACATGAGGACTTTGTGTGCATATTTGGTGGGGGGAGGCCCAATTCAATCTATAACACCTAGTTTAGAGGGGAAGATAAATCTTTTGTAATAAGCTTGTTGTTGTTGTTGTCAGGTGCCATCGAGTCGGAACCGACTCATAGCGACTCCATGCACAGCAGAACGAAACAATGTTCGATCCTGGG